>NC_056603.1:1520715-1558215 GCF_018340385.1 Cyprinus carpio | reverse complement strand
TGATCAAACTGTTTCAAGACCTGAAGCTGATTAATAAAATGGCCTTTTTGCAATCCAGGTAAGAATCTAATGAAGTCTTGCAGGTGTAGTTAAATCATAGATAATCAGTCATATAATGGACAAAATGAGCTGACTCTTCAAATATCATAGGTTTGCATACTATTTAACACATTAACGGTCAGTACTAGTCTTCTTGCGTTCGCAGGAATGATCTAATCGCTGTTTTCAGTGTTTATGTGAGCTCCAGTGTTGCAGATGTCTAATCCACAGCCCCTGTCTGACAGCTTCTGTGGATCAGACAGTCCAGCGCTGAGATCTCCAGAGCCTCGGGTCTCCAGCGTCCAGCGCTGAAATCCTTACATCAAGGACTGTAACCCGCTTCAATCAGAACAGCCAGTTTCAGACCTGGACAAAACAGTTTCTGAGCACGAGATTCTGAAACAATCCAGTGTCTCCCTCTTTGCAGAAGCTGCACGACTCGAGAATGAGAAAGTCTGAGATGTCAGACAGAGTTCAGTCTGAAGTCAGACTCATGATGTGTGTTTTCCCAAACCCGTTCCAAACACAGCAGCACTGCACTTTCTCAGCTGTTTGTCTTCACTATAGTGTTCATCAAACACTTGAAGACTTAATATTTATTTGCTAACATTTGTTTACACATACATTTTTTCATTTTAATCTGAACTCAACCAGGCCAGCCCAGAAAAGGTATATATTGGCTGAAAATGATTATTGTTGTCTATAGTTGTGTTCTTTTCTACTTTATTCTGTTTGAAACATTTATTTACTTCATAAGTTTGTATTGTCTATTGTTTTATTGTATTTAAATGTTAAAATTTTTATTAAGAGGAAAAGGCATTATGTTTCTGTAACACAATTCAATACCATAATAAAAGCTTCAGTTTTTGTGATGTGAAAATTCATATGCCTGAAAATGATTTCCGAATGGTGCTGAAGCTCTTGCTGCTCAGACGTTAATGCAGTTCACTACTATCAGATTTGTGCAAATCAATCTGAAAACACAGTCTGGAAAACAGTTACACGTGGATAACATCCATGAGGATGCTGCCAATGAAGAGCGTTCTGCCATCATCATCATCATCAGCTCAAGCACACACACATATCTCCTCTGTTACCATAGCAACGTGCCTCCCGAGGCATGCTGGGTAGAAGGATAATCCATCAGCAGTGTCCTGATAGTGGGAAAACATCCAGATACCTGCGCCTTCTCCCCAAACACACACCTGAGAGAAGCACAGCGCCATCAATTACGCAGACAAATCCAGCCTGCAGGGGAATTATGGGTAAATACATCTGGCCCTCGACGAACGTGAGCGGAGTTTGGTCTCGCATCGTATCTGTCAGACACCGGAGGGACACCATCAGGAGGGTTTAACCTTTGACCTCAGAGACTCACATGAGAACCGATCTACACAACCATAAAACAACCGCACTGACAGTGGCGAGTCATTCCACTGCATCTGCTCCATTACGACTGATCGAAAACAAAAAATCAAACCAACTCATAAGAAGAAAAGAAACAATGGAGGAAGAGTAAATCTAGCTTTGCAGCAAATCAAAGCCCCCAGAAGTCGCCAAAACCGCAGTCCAATCAGAGAGTGGCCTCGCTGCCGCCAACACCAATCCTCAACATCACAAACCCTCTTTAACTGTTAATAATCAGCCGCTTACCTTCCACCGCGTACTCTTCTGTTCCCGGACAGCACCGAGGAGAGAAAGAGAGAGAAAGACAGAGTTAGTGCCATGCTTCACAGTCACACATCTGACAATCACACACCAGTCTTTCACTGGAGAACTGATCCGCTCAAAGCCAGCGAGCAAGAGAAGATGAAACGTCAGGCAGGGTCATTTAAAATGTGAGACCCCCCGCTGAGAAACATGAGAGCAGCAGTGTAAGACAATAGCAGATATGAGTTTCTCATTCACACGGGTCAAACGCTCATCCTGCTGCAGCTCATTAGAGGCGCTCCGCTCGCTCTCGCACCAGATTCATCAGTGTCTAGTTGTGATATTGACCTGAGAGACGTTTAACAGCTCAGCTGAATTAGGTTAATTACTGCAAAACTGTTGGCAAGAAAGTTCAGGAGAACAGGACTCCAACGCAGCCAATGCAACCCGGATCTGCTCACAGCAGCTCAGTCTGTTCACACCGCAAGCCTTAAGGTCTTTGCACTCCAAGTCCGAAATGTTTGCATGTTAAAAAAAATAAATACGACCTCACGTTGTGTCAATCACGTTTACACACTGCATTTTGATGGGAAAGGATGACGAATATGAAAACAACAACAAAACGTTTTAATTTCGGACTCAGTGTGCAAGGACCTTTAAGTAAAGTCACCTTTATACAGTGCTTTTAACAAAACAGATTGTGTCAAAGCACTTTACAGTATTAAATAGGAAAATAGTGTCAATAATGCAAAATGACCATACAGCTCAGTTCAGTTTAAATAGTATCCATTTCATCATTTAATTCACTTAATTCATCAATCAACTAATTTCATTCTAAACACTAAATTCTTGATCAAGTCGACGATATCACTGGAAATGAAGTGTCCCCAACTAAGCAGCAAGGAACCAAAACTCCATCGGTGACAGAATGGAGAAAAGGCGAATCATTATGAGCCATTGGATGCTATAAGAAAAAAAAAAATCAGATTCCATGTGTTTTGAGCTGTTCACACTTTTATGAAAAACAGATCTGAGTCCACAAATCTAGATGCCACAGAATAAACGTGTTTTATTTATTTATTCAAAAAAAAAAATGTATGCACCAAATATTATTTTTTTAGATGCCACAGAATAAACGTGTTTTATTTATTTATTTACATTTTAACATTTCAATCATACTGTCATGTGTTTATGTCTTTATATAACTTTATCAGCATTTTAATCCATCTTGTAGATGACCTGGGAACTAAGGTTCACTTAAAGTGGGAACTAAATGTATTTTCCAACTTAAAACACACAGTCTCAAAGAACTGTTCATTATCTGTACCAATATGATGGACCGTAAGCATCCCTCGGCCACTGAGTGTAGTTTGGGCTTCTCCTCAATGCATCCTGTAAATGTTGTCATACACTCTTCAAAATAAAGGTGCTTCACGATGACACAGAAGAACCTTGTTTGTCTAAATGGTTCCATAAAGAACTGAAGAACCTTTACATTTCACAAAAGCTTCTTTGTGGCAAAAGAAGGTTCTTCAGATTATAAAAAGTTGAGAAAGAGATGGCTCTTTAAAGAACCTTTGACTAAATGGTTCTTTGTGGAACCAAAATAGTTCTGTGAAGAACCTTTTAAATTGATACTCCATCCCAAAATGAAAATGTTGTCCTTAATCACTTACCCCCATTTCGTTCCAAATCCATAAAAGCTCTGTTGTCTTCGGAACACAATTTAAGATATTTTGGATGAAAACTGGGAGGCTTGAGACTGTCTCATAGACTGCAAGTAAATAACAGTGTCAAGGTCCAGGAAAGATATTAAAGTCGTCGTCAGAATACTCCATCTGCCATCAGACGTGCAATCTGGGTTATATGAAGCGACGGGAACACTTTTTGTAAGTGAAGAAAACACAAGACTTTATTCAATAATTACTTTGTCAACGGTCTCCTCTGTGTCTCTCCATATCACCGTATGCTGTGTGTGCTCTTCTGTGTCCTCCACATCACAAGGATGCCTGTTTTCTTTCAAATCAAAGCTAAATATACAAGCTTTACACGTTTTCTGCAGTTTTACTATTGTTCCTTAATTCCCCTCAACCCAATGGCCCCCCCCTTTCCCCTTCAACTACTATTGGGCTTGAGTGAGCTGCAGCCCGTGGGCCCCGCCTTTGCCCGTTCACGTTTATTTGATTTGTTCGTTATATGCCAGTCAGAATTCATAAATTGTTAGCCGCATTTCCACTGTGCATGCAAGATCCAAACGGGCCACACCTTAAAACAGCTTAAACTGCGCATACACGGAGCGATTTTCATCCGATTCTGTCCTGTCAGAAATTTTGGTCACCCCTCGTGAGGGTAAAGCACAGCTGAAGCACTGACTGCCTGCACGAAAATAGAACTTCAACTATTTAATCTTTAATAGTCTACAGCCAGAAAGAAAACGAAAAGAGAGAGATCTTTTGATAAAATAATGTTATTATCACGGGAAATGTGAACCATTGTCCATCATTTTGCAACTAGTAATAAAGACAAACACGTTGCAAAATTCTAAATATTCACGTTTTAAACCATGAAGGCGAGCCAGTGCATGCCACACAAACAATGTGCAAACTGCATGAGCGTTATGCCCATGAAGAAGTTTTAAACTCCAGTCAATTCATTAAGCTTCAGAAAGTGAAAGTAAAACAGCCCGCGCTGTCGGCATCTGACGCTTAACGACACATATTCTTAGAGGAGACGACAAACATTTGGGTATTGCCTTAAAACAAGTTTTATATTTTCATCGATGACTGATTATTACAGTGTCCGGACATAGGCTACTTTAGACAGAATGTTAATTATAGGCCTATTCATTGTGTAATATATCTAAATGTTTTAAATCATTTTCAGTGAGGAGTAAGCTAATTTACTCATTTATTATCCGTGAATCGTGAGCTTGACTTCACATCGCATGCGATCTGCTCGTACAGTGTGAGGTGATACCTTGATGAAATCTCAAAAAAAATGGCACAGTGTAGCCGATGCCCGGCCGTACACCTACGACCTTCGAGGGCACAATCAAACAGCAGAAACTGGTATTTATGATTATTTCACACAGAAGAACGACACACACACTGAGTCGCGTCTGCACCGATTGGTTTATCACACGGCTACTTTAAACAGCTCCATTAAGCCTTTAGCCAAAGAGCGCACATTTAGAAAGATAATGATAAATTCTCAAATTTTCACAACTCATTTCTTTACAGAGGATGATTCTATATTACTATATTAATGTTCCACTAAATTATGCAATCATCTGATGAGTTTTGAGCTCTCTCTCGTCTTACTGAAATGAAGAAATGTCATCAAAATTAATTTAAATAAAAAGTAGCAATTTAATGAGTTTCTGTTTTCATAACATAGCTATGCATATGATATAGGATTTAGCCTATCATACAAACATGAGTCCTGTTATTTTATTCTCGAATATCTGCACGATCGCAAATGAAAGTCGTGACATTGAACCATCCAAGTGCACACACACACCATGAACACACACACCATGAATACACACCCAGAGCAGTGGGCAGCTATATATCCAGTGCCCGGGGGGCAACTGACCATGAACACACACACCATGAACACACACACCATGAACACACACCCAGAGCAGTGGGCAGCTATATATCCAGTGCCCGGGGAGCAACTGGGAGTTCAGTGCTTGCCAGCATGACTTTTTATTTGATTTAATAAGAGGACACATATATGACAATAACTTTTATAATACTAATAAGCCAACAGCTCCTTTTTTTTTTTTTTTTCAAAGTTAATTCAGGGTTTTGATCTCTCAACAACCTGTTTATTATATTGTAATGGAAATTTAATGTTACATTTAAACTTTGACTATAGCCTATTATGCATATTAATTGTACTGTTTACCTAAAGCATATGTTTGTGTATTTTGTGTTACTCCACAATGATGTTCTATTTGAGGGCATTTGTAGTGTATAGGGCCCAGACATAACCTCAAGCCCAGGGGCCCCCGCCCCCCAAGTCCTGCCCTGGTTGTACTGAAGGCTCTCTTATAAAATAGCCTATTTTTTTTTATGTTAATTCATGTTCATTATGTATTATAGTAGTAAAGAGAACGATTAAATAGGTCACTTGCCGCTTGAACTGAGCGCCTGCCGCATTAAAGAGCGCCAAAACTGTATTTGTTGTATGTATTTCGTTATGAATTTTGAATAATTTTCAAGCTGATACTTTGTTTATTAAAATGAACAAAGCACAAAGCTTTTTGCGATTTTTGGACGACAAGTGCGCTTCAAATGATGAAGTTCACGCATAAAGAGAATACATCATAGACCTAAGATCGTGTTAAGATGAACCCATATTATTAATGATTACAAACGAGAATTGTTAACGATATTATCAATATTCACACAGCTGACAGCTTTACCTGTTCTAGTTTGTTCAAGTTGTGTACGAAATAGGCCATGTCCACACTAATACGTTTTCGTTTGAAAACGCATCTTTTTCTCTCCGTTTTTGGCCTTCTGTCCACATTGAGATGGCGTTTTTATCAAGGAAAACGGAGCTTTTTAAAAACGCTCTCCAAAGTGGATAAATTTGAAAACGCCATTTTCGCATTGTAGTGTGGACTGTGAAAAGTGCTATGCACTTTCACACTATTTTGCTATAGATGTGTTACTTTGTACACTCTTCAGTCCTGCAAAGATGAAAGCAAATTTACTCGCGATCGCGAGTTGCGTTATAGAATCGTGTGTGTGCGACCTGGACGCGTCAGTGAATGGTGAGTTCTTTTCGTAAATAAAATATATAAAATTTCCTGTCAGAAAAACTGCATGAAAACGTTTCATGTCTGTTCCATGTGTATAAATCTGCAGTGAGCATTTTTGAGGCTTTACGCATGCGCAGAAAGCAAATTGAACTTTTTCTGATGTTTCTGTGTGGATGAGACACTTTTGGAAAACGCTAGTGTGGACGGAGAGCGTTTAAAAACGAAAACGCCGTTTTCAAATGTATCCGGATTAATGTAGACGTAGCCATAGACGCTGCTTTTCCTCACTTTATCAGGTGTGTGGCAGAGATGAGGACTGTTTGAAACTCTTTTCCGCTAAAACTTTGATGCGCATCGTCTCAGTTTAATACATCAACATAGCAAATGATGCGATCGCAAAACAATCAGGGAAAAAAATGCATTACATGCCAATTTTAAGTAATAAAATGTAAATACATATGCCTTGTTGCCAATGGCGACCTCAGCAAAAATTTCACTCGCAATTTAATATTTTTCGTCGCAAATCCGACCGATTTAGTCGCAGTTTGGAGCCCTGCATGTGGCTTGAAACGTGTATGACTTTCTTTCTTCTAGGTAACAATAATACAATACACACACTCATATTAAAAATATAGAAAGGGAGAAAGGTTTATATATTATATATATATATATATACATAGATGTATAAAGTACTAGAGAACCAGACTTGAGTAAAAGTACAAGTGCTCTATCAAAAAAGTGACTTGAGTAGAAGTTGAAGTGCTCTTTAAGCACCACACTTAAGTAGAAGTACTAAAGTATTCAACATTTTTGGTACTTAAGTATTGCAAGTAGTCTATTTTAAAATTTACTACTCAAGTACTGAAAGCAAAAGTACAAGTATTGTGTTATGTAGTTATTAAAGAAAGTAGTCAAAAGTTTGAACATATTGTTTTTATTATTTCAAATATTAACCTAAAGAACAATCACAATTCCTTGACTGTAACTTTTTGTAAACAAAAAACAGATTAAGTATGTCCCTTCCCCTTAAAAGCATCCCTCCCTTCTCTTCCCTGCTTGTTTTTTTTTCTCCACAACTTATTTCCTTCTTAAACTAGTGTGCATAAAGCAGTCATTTTTGGAAGTTACACATTTTCTTTTCACCCTCAACTTGTTAGGGCAACTAAAAGATCTCAAAAGCCAGTAGGCCACATTCAAGTATTTCTTATGTAAAAACAAAAGTGATTAGAGCACCTTAAAACACTGAGCTTAAATATTTGTAAACAAAAACAGATCAAATATGCCCCTTCCCCTTTAAAGCATCTCTACCCTCTCTTCCCTCCTTGTGCTTTTTTTTTCTCCACAGCTTATTCCCTTCTTAAACTGGTATGCATAAAGCAGGCTCCCATACCACATCATTTCTCACTCTAACATCATAATGCCCTGTTTATAGGTATGTTTGCAATATCTTATATACAGGACAAGCTCATGTGTGTTTCCATATATAAAAAAAAAAAAAAATTCAAAGTAATCCCCAATTTTTGAGCGGTACTGTAAAAAATGGGGTAAGCACACTTATATTCTCATTTCAAGAGGTGTTCTGAGTAAATGATTTGTTTGTAACACTTTACAATATGGTTTGATTTGTTAACATTACATTAGTTAATGTATTAGACTAATAACTAACCATGATCAATACATATGTTACTGTATTTGTTAATCTTTGTTAATATTAGTTAATAAAAATACAGCTGTTAATTGTTTGTATATGTTACTTCACAGTGCACATTAACTATGTAAAGCCGGGGCGCTCGAACTCTATATCAATACATCCCCCCTCTCTCTACATCACCGACATGACAAGCGCAGTCTCTCTCTCTCTCTCTCGCTGCTCGTTCTTATCTGCGCCCTGACAAGCGCAGCAGTCATTCTATTCTACATCACTCACCAAACAAATAAGGCTTTGGCGGCCGCCAAAAAACATTTCAATGCAGGAAAACTCCTGCATTACTAATGTCGTGTCAATCTATAATACCATTAACCTATAAAACACCACGATCACTTGAAGTTGAAGGGGTGGAAGGTGGTGTTTTTGGTTCGTCCATCTTTTTAGCTGATCAAAAGGCAGAATGGGAGCACGCGAAGTCTTCTTAATCGCTTGATTCGCTCAATGATGTGCCAGCTTCATCAAACCTGCCATCTACCGTTCTGGCAGTGGTAATGTGGGTTTGGAATGGAATGATTCGTAACATTTTTATAATTGTAACGAGTAACGATGCAGCACATAAAAAAATATCGGAGTAAAAGTATTAAACTCATTGAAAATATTTACTGAAGTAAAAGTGGAAGTAGGAGAAAAAAATAATACTCTAGTAAAGTACAGATACCGCCTTTTAGTACTTAAGTACAGTAGTGAAGTAGTTCTACTTCGTTACTATACATCTCTGTATATATATAATATATATATATATATATATATACATATATATATATAAACCTTTCTCGAAATATCTTCTTTTGTGTTCCACTGAAGAAAGTTATGTTTTATGTTTAGCTTACAGTCTTTAGTGAGCAGAGGAAACACACAGTGAGTGCAGCAGAGATCTGAGCAGATCTGGACGAGTGTTTGTGAAGTGTTCAGCGCTGACAGCTCTAAACTCATGCGTCTGTGTGAGTGTGAAGGTCATGACTACAGTCAAACGAAATGAACAGTCAAAACACACTTCAAATGTCGGGCCAAAGACACGCAGGCTCTCTGTGATGAGTTCAGCTCGGATAAACACTGCAGAATCATCAAACTTCACTGTAACTCTACAAACACTGAGCAGCACACAGCAACACTTCTATTGCAGTTTACGACTACATTCATTACATGAAAATGTAATGTAAATTAAATGAAATCAACAGCATTATTGCTGAGAAAAACCTTGAAATGAAGACTTATTGTCTGTGGTTCATCATCAGCTGGAAGCTGAGCCACATTCAGTGTGTAGTTCTGAATACAAACTCAAAACACAGTTCCCACTGATATACATAGTAGCCATTTACATGAAGATTTGTTTTCCTTCTATAATTTACACACACACACACACACACACACACACACACACACAACAACAACAACACACACGTGCTCACGAAACACGACTGAAGCGGCACTCACACAAAAAGAAAAACAACAACAACACACAAACACAGAACAACACACACAACAACATCACACAAATACACAACAGCAAAATAAAACAACAACATACAAAAACACACGACTGCAGCGGCTCCACATGGACAGCGGGTTAAAGAGGAGTTAGTTAACGCTGGTAAACTAGTACAGACCTAGCTGAACTTCTGTTATCTGAAACAGGATGTTCAGTGAGAGAAACAATGCCGTCAGCTGAAGAGACTAGAGAGTGGAAGAGTAACGTCACTGAAGAATTGTTCATCTAATCATCGCACGCTTCTAATAAAGCTTGGAGGTTTCAAATCATAACAAGCTCTTAATGAGATCCTTAATTAACGTACAACACAAGCACTGCCTCCACATACAGTAGCTGTTGAACACACAGCAGTGCATCTGAAATGCATGTGAGAGTAAATATGCTGGAAATCTCTAAATATTCAGTCCTCAGAGCATTCACAGGAAGAAAAAAAAAACATTGGTGAATTATTCATTTTCATAAATCTGGCTGTCTCCTGAGGCAAGGCACTGTCTCCCACCTGCTATTAAGATTTCATGATAGCGGCCGTGAGAGTGTTTAGAGCTCAGTGTGGATTCTCCACTGGAAACATGACAAGAACCCGGACAAACCTCACTTCAGACAGGAGCAAACTCAGACAAATTACCACATCATACAAAAACAAACTCACTGTAACATCACACTTCAGACAGGAGCAAACTCAGACAAATTACTTCAGCATTTTAATAAGATTATAAAGACTGACCGATCTTCTGATGAAATAAGGTAGTCTCTGCTCTAAAATCACTTCTAGACTGTCCTGAGGATATTAAAAAGTTGGATGGCAGCTAATTCTCAACAGTTTAATGAATCTCGGTCCTAGTTTGGGCTCCCCTGATTCCATTACTATGATAAACAGCAGCGTGGGACCTCTGTCTTACATCTGCAGTCACAAGCCAGAAACATTGTTTTGTCGTTTTTAATTCAGCCCTATATTTGACAGACAAATTAATTCTGCAGTCAAAGGCTGTTTTCATCAATTCAGAACTATTTCCTAAATTATATTAAATAAAATATAAATTTACTTTGCATCGGAGCATTAAAAGTGGTAGCCTATTTTAGTGAGCTATGCTACATGGATTTATATGTCAATATTCTCACATATTAGGCCTATAATTGTCAGAAAGTACATTTTTCATTCATATTTTAAAATTCCTTTAATAAAACAGCATGAATTTTTGCCAAGCACATACTTTGTTATCCATTACCTGTCCTTTATTTTGACAGATAACAACTTGGGAAAAGATATCTGTCTGTACACTGGTTAAGAAATTGTGGCGTGTTTTATTAATTATTTCCTTTATTTTAGTAAAACATGAGGCACTGTATAATTTCGCTCCCATTATTTAGGCCTAACTAAAACAAGAAACAAACAAATTAATTTAGCTAATTTAGCTAAATCATTGAAATTCTAAAGAATGGACGGATTAATAAAACGTCCTCACATTTAAACTCAAGTTCTCTCATTATAATCAACAAAGTGCACACAATGAAAAAACAGCTTCATTAATCGACAACTTCAGTGATTTTAAACAGAGCCTACTTGCTTGCATGTAAATATATATATATATATATATATATGTATATATATATATATATATATATATATATATATATATATATATATGCAACTGCAATCTTATATCTTTGTTATTTAATGCAAAAGAGATTTACTAAAACAAGTTTATGAGAGTCATGCATCTGTTTAATCTTGATCAAGAACCACTAATGATCAACAAATTGGAGCAGCATCGGCCGTTAGATCATGTTAAAACGTCAAATAGCCTTCAATTTACAGGTTATAACTGCATATGTCTTGGTTGTAGACTTGTGAAGAATTATTTTTAATGTAGATCCCATACTGTAACCTGAAAGAAATGTGCTCTATTACTATTCATATTCAAGTGTTTGTGCAAAAAAATATTAATGCGCATGCATGACAGGGAGGCACTAGCGTGATCACTTGAATTTTTTCCTAATAATGAAATAACTTAAAATTGGGGTGTCTCACATGCATGAGAAATATATCTACAGAAAGCTTGAAATGTATATTTTTAAATGAACCAATTCAAAATGAAAGCATTATGTAATCTGTGAAGGTTGCATTTCTCTTTAAAGGCGTGTACAGTATACTGTGGAGATGAGAGTCAGCACTGTGAATTTCATCTAGCAGCCGACAAGAAAACATTTGTTTATTAATAATATTTAATAATAGTTATTAGGTTACTTCTTCCTGTGCTTTGTGGCAAACTTAATGTGTGTGCTAGAGCATGGAATATATTAAGGCTCATTATGGATTAGACTGTGTTAATTTAATATAAACCTGCGATTAGTTGAATAATGACTTAAATGAACGACTAGTAACTAGAAAAATCTTACGTGGGGGCAGACCTATTAAATACCCTTTAGACATCTCTGTTAAAGTTTTTAAAGCATTTTATACGCGTTTGCATTTTGGCACATCCTTAACATTGATTTTTCCTCTGAAACACAAAAACAAAAATTTTAATAAAATTTATATTTTATGTTTTGAGAATGGACAACCCTTCTCCACTCTGCAGATATTGTTGCTTCTGGTTTGTCCATTGTAAATAACAGAAAGTCTAAAAAATATGTTGTCTCCCATTTTGTCTCGTCTGCAAGGCATGTGTATTTCCCAAATCTACAATAGCCTATAAAACACGTTCATAGACAGATACTTTTCTGATGTCTGGACTCTGTTTGGGATTTAGTAAAAAACTTAAAGTGAAGTTTCAATATATTGGTAATGAATACATTCTGTGAGAATTCATATTTCAGGATTTGACTGCAAATGTTATTTCACTAATGCTGGAATTACCCAATAATGAACCTAAAAATAATTAGGCCATGATGTCTCGGGACAGTTTCTTATTACTGCACTATATTTTTACATTTGTAAAAAAAAAAAAAAAAAAAAAAAAAACATATCATATTGTATGTAATACTCTGTATGCTGTTGAAAAATTGCAAAAGCCAAACAACACCTGCTCTGCAAGTTTAAACGCTCATCAGAACATCTCCCTATGAAAGAGCAGGAGATTCACACCTTTATCTCAACCCTCACAAGCTAAACAGAACTACCCCCACCCCCTCCAGCTGAACTGAATTCAGTCACGCTAGGGTTGCTCAGTGTAAAATGGACATGATCTATCTAAAAGAGAGAGAGGGAAAAAAACGGTGTAACATAAACCAGCAAACTGCAGAATACACATTTGTATTAATAATTTTTTTATTTTAAAAAATAAAAAAAAACCTGTGTTGCTAAAATCACTGACAACCTTCTACCACTGGACTATGGATTAACTTGATAAACCAAACTTCCCTTCTCCAGACATGCACAACAACCATATCACAATAACAAAATCTAAACATATAAGCCGGTCTGTTTTTTCGCTGTGCGGGCCATGTGTACAATTACTTTAGGATAATAACAAATTCTCAACTGATAATTAATCATTCTTTTTGCGAAAATCATTGTTATTTGTGAATGTAGGCATTTGAAGAGGGCTTTATGACCAAGCGGAATCCTCTGCCAGCTGCTCCCTCTTCACAGCGAGCGCGACTCACGCTAACTGTGCCCAGGTTCAGCGTCCGCGTTTTGCTTTTACAAAATCTGTTTGAGGCGAATGCAACTTATTAATCATGAGCCCAACATTTAGCAAGGCAGGACAATGTAAAAGAGACGTGTTACACATTAAATAAAAGAAAAAAAAACACAAATGTGATACATAAATATAATGTACCAACATTATAAACACTAGGCCTATAAGATATTTTTTGTTCCCCTCACTTTACAACAAATCCTTTAAATTTAACAGAACAGAAAACAAAAATATATCATTCTAATGGATAATTATAATTTCAGTATATAATAATATAGGCTTAGCTATAAACAAACAAAATAATAATAATAATAATAATAATAATTTAAAGCGAAACATAAGGTAAGGTTGGGCTTACCTCTCTCATTCTGGACAAATCCAAACGTTTCCATATTCGTGATGTTGCCCATTTGAAGCTGAACTATTATTCATCAGGTAAAATAGGCTTTGCAGTTCATGCGTGTTTCAGTATTAACGAAAAAAAAAATCGTAATGAGCGAAAATATGCCGTTTTTTTTTTTTTTTTTTTTTTTTTTGCTGAGAACGATCCAAAGTTATTTTGTAATGTTATTTTTGTTTTACTTCATCCTTTGATCTCCATTTACAAACCAAAATTTTTCAATTACAGTCAGTTTGCAACCCGTCCCTTTGCGCCACCTGGTGGTAGTTTAGCGAATGACGGTACACGCAGGGGTAATAGGCATTTTGGGTGGCCACCTACTGTATATTTAACAAATAATCTCTAACGCCCCATTCACTTAACTAAAGTGCCAACTATTGGCGCTTTTCCACTGCGTGGTATGGCTCAGCACGGTCTGTGTTCCCACTGCAGTTTAGTACTGCTTTAGAGTGGGCAGGATTATTCACATGTGATCATAGTTACGCCGCCTCTACTGCCACCACTCCTAAAAAAATCTTTTTCATTCTGCATCACCCCATCAAGCTCTCGCTGGATCCGCTCCTCTGCTATCAACGAGAGGAACGTCTGTACTTCCTCAACAGACAACAAAACTTGTTGGTTGTTAAAAAAGGTGCGTTTGTTCAAAACAGTTGCGTTCGATCCTTCGCTGACTGTGCTGATTTAAATGTAGCGGTTCTGTTGTGTTTGTGTCGCACATCCAGTGATGCAGGTAGTGACGATCCTCTCCGGCCAATCTGTGATCAGCAGAGTTTACACGTCACGTTTTGGTAACGGTACGGTTCACTTGAAACCTCAGCCGAGGTGGTACTAAAAAAAGTACCAGGTACTGTACCCAGTGGAAAACCCGCCATAAGTGAACCGTACCAATGCAATGGAAAAGCACCATATGAGGGTCTATGGACCCTTCCCCTGAAATGCAACTAACACCTCAAAAGGGCAGAAGAGGCCTCTGGTTCCATGGCAACCAAAGACACACTATCTGATAACACTAGTTTTATGGCTCAAAGGAATGCGGGCAAAGCAACTCTTACTCAAGTCTCTCTAAAACAGACACATAATGCCCATAAAAAAGGGACTCTTCTCTAATTAATTCATACAAAAACCTTACAATTAACTAAATGAAACAGAGGTTTAGTATAAGCTGTAGAGCCTGATGATTTTACTCAGGTGGTTAACTGACTGTTTTCATAGCTTCATACTCTGGGTGTTTCCTGATGGTTTCATTCATCCACTTTAGCTCCCCTTTTGTATGCGTGAGTGAGTGAGTGTATGTATGTTTCCTTGTTTGTTTGTTAGACTAGTTTGTGTTAGTGTTTAGATAATGCAACTCTTGTGCACAAATTACATGAGTTTCTGATTCTGCCTTGCAAATTAATTGTCCCTTTATGATTTTGTTACGCTCTAATGCATTATTAGGCTACTGTAAGAAGGTTGTTTTCTGTGGCCACAAAAATATCCTTTCTTGCAGTTTATATGAAATTACACTAAATGTCCGCTGGACGAACAGATTAGGTGATGGCAATTTAAATCTGCTACAGTTACTACTGGCAGCTCATATAAATATTGTAATTCATCATAATGAATTGTAATTATTTATATACATTTCCCTTTTGGGCTAATTTACTACAACGCTCACACACGGAGGACGAAAAGAAAACCTTACCCATCTGAATAAATAACAATCAATACAGAAGTACACTGAGTCTGACTGAACAAAAACAGAAAAACACACTACTCAGTCTGATGAATTTCATTATACGACATTCTAGTCTCATGACACCTGTGCTCACGTTCAGTAATGGATGTTTCAGAAGAATCTGTCCTGGAAGACACTTAAGGACAAGCTGATGTATCTCTCTCCAAAAACACTCCTTCTTAAGATGAAAGGAAAGAACACAAACCCAAGGGAGCCGCAGCAGAAGAATAAAGCCGTCGACAGAGAGTTTACAGTCCATCCTCTCAGTTCATCTCACCATTATGACTGCTGTTTACTCAGTCTGCCCGCACATTGACTAGTAACATCACAGCAGAGAATTAAACACAGGGACTAACTTCAGATTAAATCACATCAGAGGAGATGTGCACTGAGAAAAATGTGGTGAAGGATTTACTCCGAAATCAGTAAATAATAACAAAGGGTAAATGGTAATTAGATTTAATTTAAACAAGAAATTTGGAAGTCGAGAAGACCAGAATATTATTTCTTGTACAATGTGCTCTAATAATCTTTTTTACAACACTGAAAACATTCATCTGAGCTCTCGGGGGGCGGGCCAGCGATTGTCTAAAAGACTGGAAGCTGCACCAAAAAGCCCCGCAGAGCATGCAAGCAGCGGCTCGCAGGAATATGTTATATGAGTATTATCTTAGTCCTTTCTCCTGGTGGAATTCAAGTCTGGGACAATAGGACACTCCAGAGAGATCAACGGCCATCTCCAGCGAAAACTTAAACGCGGCGTTCTTCTCAGAAAGCCTCATTCACCGCAGGCAAGTAAGGAGGTGATTGAAGGTTGTAAATCACACCTCGACCGGCTTCTATCCAGAGCTGTCCCTATGCTGGAACACATTCAAGCCGCTTATGCAGGGACGATCAGGCCCTCCAAGGGAGATCCGTTCAAAACACTCTAGCGGCTTTTCTATTAAAATATTACAAAATATATTTTTCCTCAAGACCTTCTACCACTGGACTATGGATTAACTGATAAACCAAACTTCCCTTTTCCAGACATGACGAATTCATCTCACTTTGCAATATAAACATCGTGTGTGTATTATAGAGTCAAATTGATGACCTATCTTATATGATTATTATATATATATAGTCAGGGCCTGGATTGGCTAATCAGGAGCATCGGGGGGATTCCAGTGAGCCGGTTGTTTTTTCGCTGTGCGGTCCGTGTACAATCAACTTTAATAGGATAATAAACACAAATTCTCAAACTGCTAATGCATCTTCTTTGACGAAAAAAGCAGGTTATTTGTGAATGTAGGCTTTGCAGAGGCTTTATGACAAGGCGGAATCCTCTGCAGCGATCCTCGTCACAGCAGAGCGCGACTCACGCTAACTGTGCCAGGTTCCAGCGTCCGCGGTTTGCTTTTTACAAAAATCAGTTTGAGGCGAATGGCAACTTATTGATCATGAGCCCAACATTTAGCAAGGCAGGACAATGTAAAAGAGACATATTTCATTGTAAGTTAATGCTGTTAAATAGAGAAAAAAAATACATTGGAGAAAAGAAAAAAAAACACAAATGTGATTATTTCTGAGAACTTTTTCACTGCAGGCAGATATAGGACTACATAAATATAAATAAAAAATATTACAATACAAACATTTTCATTCCCCCATTTTCTTAAATAAAAAACACAAAATAAAAAACACATTTTCTACCAGAATAAACAATTGAGGTACTTAAAAACACACCTTCACTCTAAAAATAAAAACATCACAAAACAAATAAAACACAACAAAAAATAATTTCCTCAAGACCTAGTCATAACTTAATAGTTGTCTTCTTAACGTAAAGGTGTCTGCTTCTATTTTAGCCACTTTATTTTTAATAAAACTATCACACTGTAAAAAATGATATGATGAAAAAGTCATAACAACTTATTTTAACTTACTTTAATTCATAGAAATAATTTAAGCAATTTAAATTGCTTTATATATAATACAATAAAACTAAACAAAAAATATATATATATATATAAATATAAAAAGCAAACACGAATTCAATATTTATGGGGAGGGAAGGGGGCGGCTTTTTTGTTTCTTAAAGTAATTTTTAGATGCAATGGAAAAAAAAGGGATAAACACAAACACGTAACTTGTAAATAGTTAACAACATAGCCTAGATAAGGCCCAGACTCTGTTTCTATCTGAAGCCAAGCATAATGTAAATTTGTTAAACCACAGTAACAAATTTTAAATGATGAATTGCCTGTTTTCGTTTGCTTAAAAAAGGAAAAAAAAAACATGCCAAAAATAAATTAAGTTTTTGAGAGAAAAAAAAAGAAGTCATGAATAAGTCGCATTTTATTACATTCAGAAATAATAACAGCGGGTATAAAAATTGTATAATGTACCAAAATTATAAACACTAGGCCTATAAGATATTTTTTGTTCCCCTCACTTTACAACAAATCCTTAAAATTTAACAGAACAGAACAAAAATTAAAAATATATAATTCTAATGGATAAATATAATTTCAGTATATAATAATATAGGCTTAGCTATAAACAAACAAAATAATAATAATAATAATAATAATAATAATAATTTAAAGTGAAACATAAGGTAAGGTTGGGCTTACCTCTCTCATTCTGGACAAATCCAAACGTAACGTTTCCATATTCGTGATGTTGCCCATTTGAAGCTGAACTATTATTCATCAGGTAAAATAGGCTTTGCAGTTCATGCGTGTTTCAGTATTAACGAAAAAAAAAAGTAATGAGCAAAAATATGCCGTTTTGTTTTTTTTGTTTGTTTTTTTTGCCGAGAACGATCCAAAGTTATTTTATAATGTTATTTTTGTTTTACTTCGTCCTTTCATCTCCATTTACAAACCAAAATTTTTCAATTACAGTCAGTTTGCAACCCGTCCCTTTGCGCCACCTGGTGGTAGTTTAGCGAATGACGGTACACGCAGGGGTAATAGGCATTTTGGGTGGCCACCTACTGTATATTTAACAAATAATCTCTAACGCCCCCTTCACCTAACCAAAGTGCCAACTATTGGCGCTTTTCCACTGCGTGGTATGGCTCTGCACGGTCTGTGTTCCCACTGCAGTTTAGTACTGCTTTAGAGTGGGCAGGATTATTCACATGTGTATATAGTTACGCCGCCTCTACTGCCACCACTCCTTAAAAAATCTTTTTCATTCTGCATCACCCCATCAAGCTCTCGCTGGATTCGCTCCTCTGCTATCAACCAGAGGAACGTCTGTACTTCCTCAACAGACAACTAAACTTTTTGATTGTTAAAAAAGGTGCGTTTGTTCAAAACAGTTGCGTTCGATCCTTCGCTGACTGTGCTGATTTAAATGTAGCGGTTCTGTTGTGTTTGTGTCGCACATCCAGTGATGCAGGTAGTGACGATTCTCTCCGTCCAATCTGTGATCAGCAGAGTTTACACGTAACGTTTTGGTAACGGTACGGTTCACTTGGAAAATCAGCCAAGGTGGTACTAAAAAAAGTACCAGATACTGTACCCAGTGGAAAACCCCCCATAAGTGAACCGTACCGTGCCGTACCATGCAATGGAAAAGCACCATATGAGGGTCTATGGACCCTTCCCCTGAAATGCAACTAACACCTCAAAAGGGCAGAACAGGCCTCTGGTTCCATGGCAACCAAAGACACACTATCTGATAACACTAGTTTTATGGCTCAAAGGAATGCGGGCAAAGCAACACTTACTCAAGTCTCTCTAAAACAGACACATAATGCCCATAAAAATGGACTCTTCTCTAATTAATTAATAGGAAAACCTTACAATTAACTAAATGAAACAGAGGTTTAGTATAAGCTGTAGAGCCTGATGATTTTACTCAGGTGGTTAACTGACTGTTTTCATAGCTTCATACTCTGGTGTTTCCTGATGGTTTCATTCATCCACTTTAGCTCCCCTTTTGTATGCGTGAGTGAGTGAGTGTATGTATGTTTCCTTGTTTGTTTGTTAGACTAGTTTGTGTTAGTAAAAATCTAATGCAACTCTTGTGCACAAATTACATGAGTTTCTGATTCTGCCTTGCAAATTAATTGTCCCTTTATGATTTTGTTACGCTCTAATGCATTATTAGGCTAATGTAAGAAGGTTGTTTTCTGTGGCCACAAAAATATCCTTTCTTGCAGTTTATATGAAATTACACTAAATGTCCGCTGGACGAACAGATTAGGTGATGGCAATTTAAATCTGCTACAGTTACTACTGGCAGCTCATATAAATAATTGTAATTCATCATAATGAATTGTAATTATTTATATACATTTCCCTTTTGGGCTAATTTACTACAACGCTCACACACGGAGAAACCATTACCATCTGAATAATAACAATCAATACAGAAGTACACTGAGTCTGACTGAACAAAAACAGAAAAACACATCTCAGTCTGATGATTTTTCATTATAAGACATCTAGTCTCATGACACCTGTGCTCACGTTCAGTAATGGATGTTCAGAAGAATCTGTCCTGGAAGAACACTTAAGGACAAGCTGATGTATCTCTCTCCAAAACACTCCTTCTTAAGATGAAAGGAAAGAACACAAACCCAGTGGAGCCGCAGCAGAAGAATAAAGCCGTGACAGAGAGTTTACAGTCCATCCTCTCAGTTCATCCACCATTATGACTGCTGTTTACTCAGTCTGCCAGCACTATTACTAGTACTCACAGCAGAGAATTAAACACAGACTAACTTCAGATTAAATCACTCAGAGGAGATGTGCACTGAGAAAAAATGGTGAAGGATTTACTCCGAAATCAGTAAATAATAACAAAGAAATGGTAATTAGATTTAATTAAACAAGAAATTTTGAAGTAGAAAGACCAGAATATTATTTTCTTGTACAATGTGCTCTAATAATCTTTATTTACAACACTGAAACATTCATCTGAGCTCTACGGGCCAGCGATTGTCTAAAAGACTGGAAGCTGCACCAAAAGCACCGCAGCAGCAAGCAGCGCTCGCAGGAATATGTTATATATGAGTATTATCTTATTAATATTCTCCTGGTGAATTCAGTCTGGGACAATCGGACACTCCAGAGATCAACGGCATCTCCAGAGAAACTTAAACGCGCGTCTTCAGAAAGCCTCATCACCGCAGGCAATTAAGGAGCGTGATCTGAAGGTGTAAATCACACTCGACGGCTCTCCAGAGCTTTCCTCTGCTGGAAAACATTCAGCCGCTAGCAGGGAGGATCAGGCCTCACAGCAAAGCAGGAATACTCACCAACAACTTCAGCTTCACATCACACACACCACACATCGAGGGCTGAGCAGTGCATTCTGGGATTATCTTCACAGGTACATCAACATGAAGCCAAGGAAGGCTTTATGACGGTTTGGCAGTTCACTAGAATTAGAGATGGAGCCTGTGCATCAGAGACAGGGTGGGAGATTAAAGGGACAGTCCACCCAAAATCATGACTCTGTCATCATTTACTCTCCCTAATGTTGTTTCAAACCTGTATGAGTTTCTTCTTCTGCTGAACCCAAAGGTCAGTGACTACCAGCAACTCTTTGGTTCCCAACATTCTTCAAACATAGTTTTTGTGCTCAACAGAGGAAAGAAACTCACACAGGTTTGAAACAATCTAATGGCTGAATGATAAGATGGACAAACAGAGCTTGTTTATTTCCCGCCTGTGATGAAAGCAGCTAGATTGGGCATGACATGAGAACTAATTATATATGCAATATAAAACAGTGTGTGTCCATCAGGACTCCTGATCCTCAGATCGCTGACCTCAGAATGACCGCCGCCAGCGGCTCTCGGCAGATTCTGGGTCATCAGAAGGTTGTTCTGCGGTGATATTAGGGCACATCTTAAAATAAACACAGAGCCAACATATAATGAGGGCGCAGAGACTTCATGACCTGCTGAAGGCCAGAAAACCTCATCCAGTAAAGGTTAGACTGCTGATAAATGAACACACACATTCTAAAGCTGTATGTGTGTGTGTGTGTGTGTGTTTGGGCCGGTCTCACTCAGGACTCAGGTCAGAGGCTTCTCACAGCGGTTCTGATGGCAGCGAGGGACCGACTGACCCTCATCACTGCATTGTCTGCACAGAGGTCATGAAATGGAAAATCAGAACGTTCTTTATATTTACACACATCAGACGTGAACATAAAACACACGAACCATTCAATTACACAACTAAAAAAAAAAAAAAAAAAATTATGCTTTTATACAATAGTGAAAAAAAGTGAAAAATACAAAGTGACAGTGACGTGACATACATCCAAGTGTGGTGACCCATACTCAGAATTCGTGCTCTGCATTTAACCCATCCAAAGTGCACACACACACACACACACACACACACACACACACACACACACCGTGAACACACACACACACACACAACACATGTGAACACACACCCGGAGCAGTGGGTATCATTTATGTGGTATTGCTGACTAGTAGTTCTTGGGGGTTTGGTGCCTTGCTCAAGGACACCTCAGTCGTGGTATTGCTGACTAGTAGTTCGATAAACAAGTTACAGTTAAGTGACTTACAGTTTAGACACAATGTTGCCTGTTTTTGCTCAGTTTCTCTGATGAAAATAGTTCCAATCAAAGCAACAGCAGAACTGTTTTGTGTCTCTGAGCAATACTTTGGTGCTTCATAACCGAATGAATACAATTTTAATAAATAAACAAATTAAACAATTAATCACCCAACCCATAAATAAAGAAATCACTCACCTTCCTTCTTAATGAATCAACCATCTTTATGAACAAATCTGTTGAATGAAGGACTAAATGACTCACTCATTAAAACGATCATTTGACGCCACCTACTGGTTTGGTTTCATATTTAAAACAATAATTGCATTTTTCCCAACATTTTCTTATTTGTATGTTTAAAAAATATTTAAAACTTTAATCTTATAAAATTCTTTATGCATTTGAAATGTTGCAGTGCAAATACATTTATGGCACCTCAGCTTCATCAAACAGTGTGTAAATAGATCTAATGCCACTTCAGATGCAGCTTCTGTGTTTCCTCTGCAGTGGACGATGGAGCTTGTTGATACTGATTTCATTTGAATGGTAACAATTCTACAGTTTCTTATTATTTTTCTGAGTTTATTGAAACAATGTAAGGATTTGATGTGAAAGATGACATTTAATAAGGTTAGTTAAAAATGACAATTTAAGAAACAGTGGGAAATGATATCTGTTTTGTTAAGTAGTACAGCAACTCCTTTTCAGTTAATTGTTATTTCTGCCTTTTTTTTTCTAGTCACATGGTACTTTATTTTGAGAGTTGTTTATGTGAGAGAACAACTGTAACTTTGTGCAGATTGGGGTAATTGTAATGTTTTTTTTTTTTTTTTGTATAAACATTTTTATGTTATTTTTTTTTTGCATTCAAAAATGTATAGATTTTTGTTTGTATATGCTGTCAATTATAGTTTTTAAAAAGAAAATTGGAATCGGCAAAAATCGGTATCGGCAGATCACACTTACTAAAAAAATAATAACACTTGCTTTCTTTTTATTTTAAATAGAGCCTCTAACACTATGGTACCCAATTATTTTTCTATTCTTTTGGCTTTTCTTTCTTTGTAAAAAAAAAAAAAAAAAAAAAAAAAAAAAGAGAGACCCTATAACACTAGCGTTCCCTATACTTTTTACTCATTTTCTTTGTATTTAATTGTAAATTGTTTAATATTTTTTTTATTATGTAAATATTTTTTTGCATTAAAAATGTCTAGATTTTTGTTTGTATATGCTGTCAATTCTAGTTTTTAGAAAGAAAATTGGAATCGGCAGATCACACTTACAAAAAAATAAAAATAATAATAAAATTAGAATCGGCCAGGAACATTGGTGCATCTCTAATGTTTACTTGAGGAGAATCCGCCTGAGGGTTTTCTATATGAGTATCCATTAGAATGTGATCAAAGCTGTATTTTCAGCATCATTACTCCAGTCTTCAGTGTCACATGATCTTCAGAAATCATAATAATATGATGATTTGCAGCTCAAGAAACATTCCTGATTATTATCAATGTTGAAAACAGTTGTGCTGCACAATATTTTTGTGGAAACTGTGATGAACTAACCATTTCAGATTGCTGTAAGAAAATTCAACTTTGCATAATATGAATAAATGACATTTTACATATAATAATGTTTTTACTATATTTTTGATCAAATAAATGGCGCCTTGGAGAGCAAAAGAGACTTTTTCCACCAGTGTATATTATATACAAAGTTCTGGCATGACACTCTGGATGGCACAGTCCGATAGATCCAACTCAATATGACATCATGACATCTTTATCACATGTCACAGCTGATTGGTTCTTCTGTATCTGTAGCCAATAATCTCGCTGCTCAACATTCAAATATTTGGCTAATGCTTGTGGTAGCAGTAGCAACACACTTCAGAAAGCCTTCACCTTCCCCAGCTCCACCTGTATCTGCTATGAGGTGATCATGTATGCTATGGGGGTTACTCATATGTGTTATATGTGTAGCAGCAGTATTTCATACATGCTCACAGCAGCTGGTTGTGGATGTATTGGCAGCAGCAGCATAGCAGATCTATTCCGTCAAGACCAAATGCATTAACATTGTCATGTACATTACCATCCCTCCAAGAGTTGGCATGACAGAAATACATCTAAGGATCTGAATTACATTCATGACCCCTTCAATACAGAGAATATGAGTCAGAGCACTGCGTTCTAGATTTGTGTAAAATAACAGTCTATTTTCATGTGAATTCAACTCAACCTGACAAAATAATGGAACAGAAGTCCAAATGTTTGTGTCATGACTCCACTGGACTCAACAAACCCTAAGCAACAAGCCAGACCTTCTCTGCCATAGAGAACATCAGTGTTATCACTCTTCATGTACGTCAGGAGCGCAAAATCAATTCATTACGGGCAGCAAACTGCTGCAGAAATGCTGAAACCATTCATGCTCCTCATCAGGAGCTTTGACTTGTTTGGCAATAAAATATTTCATTCAGGTTTCTTTAACAATTTAAGCAGCCACCGAACTTTTATTGCCCGTGTGATTTCTGTTTTATCTCATTACCATAATGCAAACACACAGACAGAGTCTTGCTCTCAGGTAAACGCATCTCGTTTAAGGATGTTTAGATTATTTCAACAGAAGAGCATGGTTTTGTAGGTGTTTATTCTAATACTGAAGGGTTTGATGTAGTGGCTGCTAAAGACTCTTTCTTCAGGCTGCAGTTCACGTCAGGATGAGCTCGTCTCCAAATAAAGCAGCAGCACACATGAAGGGTGAGTAGACAGTCACACAACACCAACAAACATAAATCTTCACTAAAGAGTGACACAATGCCCTGACACCATCTGCTCTTCGAAACAGACGACGGCTGGGGCGTCTCTGGAGATCCACACACACATGAAGGGTGAGTAAAGAGTGACACAATGTTCATTGTGAGGATGATCTGTTCCTTTAAACAGCACACATGAAGGGTGAGTAAATAGTGACACAATGTTCATTTTGAGGATGATCTGTTCCTTTAAAGCGGCTCCTGAATCTTTATTCTGACACCTGTGACTGAGACGGGATGATCTCACCTGACCAGAGAACATCTAATAACATCTACAGGATGCTTCATCTGGAAAAAAAATCAGCTTTAACTGCTTTGTGTTCTCACTGTGGTCCAGTTGACCGCGTGTTATTCTGCTCCTCGACTGAAACGGATGATTTGATTTCCTCTCATCTAGCTATTTTGGCTCAAATGAAAAATGAAATTATGCAATCATGAAGATATTGATTCTATGAAGCTCTGAAATCGAATGGTTTTTTTCTCCAGAGACATCTGCTCTGTAGGAGTCTGATGCTCTAATATTCTTAGGACACAGGACGCTGCTGTATTTCAGCCCTTACACAAACACACAGCTGAGCGAGAGACGCTCGTGTCTCCTGCAGGTTCTCCGTGTATGAACATCTGAGAGATAATTATAGAGCGCAGACATAAGTGCGGAGGTTTTTCAAGAAACACGACTCAATGACCGAACGCTGGTGTAATGCTGGAGCGTTGCCATGGAGACACTGTTAAAAACCTCCGACTGACGCTCACATGGTGCTTATGAAACTATTACAGAGTTAGTAAAACATTATTAGCTGTGAATAATGGACCAATTACTGCTCTTTCATAAGCTGATGTTTGTGGCTGCCGGCCGTCTGCAGGAACGAGCCCCGTTCGTCACATCAGAGCTCGAAATCTGTGTCTCGTTCCAGTGGATCTGTGCATTTGTGTAACGCTGCATCACCACACTCCTCTTCTATCAATCAATGTCCGCTCGGCTCTCGTTTCAGCGTCTCTGAGTCAAAACACATCACAGGTCTGTCTGTAGCCCCCCCTCCTGCGGTGATTGACAGGTGTCTCCACCAACAGTGACACACGCCTCCAGCAGCCTCTCAGCCTCGGACCAAACAGCAGACAGTCTGTGTTTGTTTGGAAAGCCTGAGATCTCAGCTGTAAATAATAAAAATCACATATCACTCTCATCCCAGCCCAGAAAACATTTCTACAGATCTCAGGTCAACTCAGTCTTATGTGTTATGTTATGTTATGTTGTTATGTTATGTTATGTTATGTTATGTTATGTTATGTTATGTTATGCTGTGTTATGTTATGTTATATGTTATATGTTATGTTATGTTATGTTATGTTATGTTATGTTATGTTATGTTATGTTATATGTTATGTTATGTTATGCTATGTTATGTTATGCTATGTTATGCTATGTTATGCTATGTTATGTTAATAAATAATTGACCTCAAAAAGGGAATTAATGAGCAATAACTGCTTCATTTTTTTCCTTTATATTATGTTATGTTATATGTTATGTTATGTATGTTATATATCTGTTATCTTATGTTAGCTTGTGTTATACTGAACTGTTCTGCATCCACATGTAGTCATTTAGCAGAGGCTTTTATCCAAATGAGGACAATGCAAGCAATCAAAACTAAAAAAAGAGCAATAAAATGTAAGTGCTGTGAGTACACTTAGCAAGTTTTTATTTATTTATTTTATTTTTTTATTAATAATAAATAAAAAGAAAATTAGTAGATATAATAAAAAAGTATAGGGAACGCTAGTGTTATAGGGTCTCTCTTTTTTTTCTTTTTTTTTTTTACAAAGAAAGAAAAGCCAAAAGAATAGAATAGTAATTGAGATTGTTAGTGTTAGAGGCTCTATTTTAAAACAAAAAGAAAGCAAGTATTGTAAAGAGTACAAGTGTTAAAGGATCAAGTGTTTTTTTTTTTCTTTATAAACAAACAGAAAACGAGTAGATATAATAGAAATATTATTAAATAGTTATATATGTACTATTAAAATAAATATTAATAATAATATTATTTTATATAATTATTAAAAATATTATTATTATTATTATTATTATTATTATTATTATTATTATTATTATTTTATTTATTTTTTAAATAGAATTTCTTGGTAAGTAACACAGAACTGTTCACTACATTTTCTCTGGTAACCTAAAATTTGCGATATTAAGTTACATCAAGGGTCAGATCAACTATAAATGGCACATTAGAGTTAAAGTTACTCAGTTGTTTGTGTGTGTGCTCTACAGGTCTGATATAAATAATGTTTTTGCTCAGGTGGCCGGAATGCCAATAGACAAATGTTTTGCTCAGCAAGAAAAAAAACAAAAACAAATCAAAGGGAACATCGGTCAGAAATGTGTTTAATTCTTCCAGCGAGATTGCAGTACGTGTGGATATGACAACACTACAGTGAGCCGGGCAGATGTTGCTCTGTTCACAACTCTCAGCATCTGCACCAGAGCTGATTTCACAGTCTGATCAATACACATAAACACGTCTTTATCTGCTGGCCTCGCCTGGCAGGATCTTCAAGGGTGAGCCTTGACTTTGGTCCTCACATGAGCACAGAGACGCACTGTGCAGCGGCTGACAGTTCATCAATGCTGCTCCTACATTATTATCGACAGCAGCAGCCAGCGAGAGGGGCGGAGCTTATGGCCACAGACCAATTAGATGGGACAGAGCTGAATCTCGCTGATACGACAGCAGAGAGGCGGACACGACCGAGGTGAGGAATAAATGAAAACAGCTACACAAATCAACTGCATTAAGAACTGTTTCTACATTCAATCAAATCAGATCTATCATCAGCTGTTTTCAAAACAAACATCACAGAAAACAACAACATCACCTTCCCAAACCTTGACCTTCACTGTTCCTCACTGTAGTGAAATAAACTCTACATACATTTCAAACAGCATCTGAATAGATGTAGATAGACTGGCTCAAACTGCACTGCACAGTGAAAATCTCTGTTAAACCTGGAAATGAAGGTCCTGGGAAAATATTAAATTTGAAAAATCAAACACATGATGCCGTAAATGTAGAGAATGTTCAGATTGTGCTCTATTTCAAGATCAGTAATCAAACACAAGTAAATGAGTGGTACTGATCATGTGACTGCGCTCTGGATCATCTCAGAAGCTGCTGGAGATGATGATCAGCAGGTTTAGACGCACACAACAAACACTGAGACTCACATTCATCTGCAGTTCATCTGCTG
This sequence comes from Cyprinus carpio, assembly GCF_018340385.1. Taxonomy (NCBI): domain Eukaryota; kingdom Metazoa; phylum Chordata; class Actinopteri; order Cypriniformes; family Cyprinidae; genus Cyprinus; species Cyprinus carpio. Next base: position 1,530,180 of record NC_056603.1, on the reverse strand, counting down.
TGCTGTGCACTGGATTCCTGTTGTTTGCGTCGCTGCAGCGCTTGTGTTTTTCTGCGCTCACAGCCAGTACAAATGAACACAGTGATTCTGACTCTCTATCTCCTGCATGTTTGATAAAGGATCCATTCGCTAACGGTCCTCGCTCTAACCCTTATTAAATTCTGGCCAGCGCAGCTGAGTTTCTCCATTAATCACGCTGCCAAACGCAGCAGGGGTCTCCTCCTGAACGCTTCCCATCGCCAGCAGCAAACAGACTCATCGAGACGCGCAGAGAAACACTGATGCAGCGAGGAAAACAGGAACACGGCACCTCGTCTCCATAACCTTTACCGCACGGGCATTATGTGTTTACTCACAAACGAGTCTCATGTCTGTCTGCCCACAGGAAAGATGTATTGCTATGGAAGCAGACACAAATGAAACACAAGAAATAATGGAGATTCTCATATATCCCTCATTTTAGTATCAATAGCATTTCAGATGTTTCTCCTAAAATTCCGTAGGAGAAATGGAAGTAGACACAAATGAGACATGAGAAATATTGGAGAAAAAAAGTCAAAACAAAGAATGTGTTAGAAGAAACATAGAATATCTCTTTATTGTCTTGCTGCAATCTCTGTCAAGGCTCTATTATAGGAATATATTATTGCTCAGTGGTTGCTCTTTCTAACCTCCGGAGACGTAGTTATGATTCTCATGTATTTCTAATTTTATTCTCAACAGTGTCTCAGATGTTTCTCCTAAAAATCCTTTGGAGAAATAAAAGTCAACACAACTGAGACATGAGAAAGTTCTGAAAGAAAGGAATCCTAAATGACAGTGGGACAGAAACGTGTGAGAAACATGGGAGATCTCTTTATTGTCTTGTTGTAATCTCTTGCAAGACTCCATTATAAAAATCTTTTATTGCTCTGAGGCTGATGATGATTTTATTATCCACATTTTAGATTTGAAACATTTAACAGGTGTGCAGCATTATTTATATAATATAAATCATGTGTTACATTACCTTAAAGAAATGGTGGTTTATTTTGCATCGGAGCATTAAAAGCGGTAGCCTATTTCAGGCTACATACATGGATTCTAAATGTCAATATTCTTACATTACTTAATATCTGTCACAAATACATTTTTAATTTATATATTAAAATTCCTTTAATAAAACAGCATGCATTTTTGTCACGCACATACTTTGTTGTTTGTTACCCGTCCTTTATTTTGACAAAGAACTACGTGGGGAAAAGATATCTGTTCACTAATTAAGAAATTGTTGCGTATTTTATTATTTCCTTTATTTTAGTACAATGTGAGGCACTATATAATTTGCTCCCATTATTCAGGGCCTAACTAAAACAAGAAACGGATAAATTAAACTTGGCACGATTTAGCTAAATCATTGAAACTGAAAAGAAGGGACGGGTTAATAAAACAGCCTCTGTTTAAAGCAAGTTCTCTCATTATAATCATGCTGATGAATGATAGCCTACTGTGTAGGTCTATATACTGCTGTGATCGGTTTCAGGCTTTCCATATCATAACATTTTATAAATGAATTTATTCTAATAACATTTTAGAAACTGCATTCTCAACGAGAACATTGCAGAGACTCAGCCCAGTGAGGGTCAGGAAGGACAAATCGTCAAAACTAATTTAAGTGTTATATAATGTTAATTGTCACTATTATCTTATTTAAAAATGTCATGTGTTTCACATAACTATCTGGCTGAGAGTGCAAGATTTGGTTGTCCGGCTTTATTATTTAATGCATAAGCAATTTATTAAAAAAAGAAAATGAGAGTGATTAAAACATGTTTATGACTGTGACAAGAACACCAATGATCAACAAATATGAGCTGCAGATCATTTTAAAATGTCTAACAGCCTTCAATTTACAGGTTATAACTGCACCTGTCTCGGATGTAGACTTGAGAATATTTATTTTAATGCGGATCCCCTACTGTAGCATTAACCAAAATAAATGTGCTCTATTACTATTCATATTTAAGTGTTTGTGCGGAAAAGTATTAATGCCCATGCATGACAGGGAGGCGCCCGTGTGATCACTTTAATTGTTTCCTGATAATGAAATAATGAAAAACTGGGGTGCCTCACATACATGAGAAAAATGTTAACTTTTAAAGGAACCAATTTAAAACGAAAGCAAATACTCAGATTATATAATTTGAATGAAGGTTGCATTTATCTCTAAAGGCGCATCCAATAGGCTACTAGACATCCCTGTTAAAGTTTTTTAAAGCATTTATAAGCGTTTGCATAAATTCTTATTTCAGAATGGTCATTAACGGAGAGATGTCACATCCTTAACATTGCTTTTTCTTCTGAAACACAAAATTGAAAATTGAAATAAAATTGATATTTTATGTTTTGTGAATAGTTAACCCTTCTCCATTCTGCAGATATTGTTGCTTCTGGTTTGTCCATTGTAAATAACAGAAAGTCTACAAAATATATTATCTCCCAAAAACTTTTTTTTATTTTTTGTCAAGTCCGTAACACCTGTGTATTTCCCAAATCCAAAATAGCCTATAAAACACGTTCATAGACGGATACTTTTCTGATGTCTGGACTCTGTTTGGATTTAGAAAAACATAAAGAGATATCACTTGGTAATGAATACATTGCTGTGAGAATTTATATATCAGGTTTTGACGGTGAATGTCACGTCAGTAATGCTGGAATTACCCAATAATTAAACTAAAAATGATTAGGCCTACATGATGTCTCGGGACAGTTTCTTATTACTGCACTATATTTTTACATTTGTATTGCCAAAATGACTGAAGCATTGCCGCGTACAATTAAAACATTGCAAAATTGCAAATAGTACAAAGCAGCATAGCCTATAAATTAAGAACAAAAGTTTTTGTTTCTCCGGCAGACGTGCTTCTCTTTTGGCCAGTTTCTTTGTCTCTCTCTAAGAGGCGCCTCATCTCTCCTGAGAAAAAACAAAAAAACAAAACCATATTATATTGTATGTAATACTCTGTATGCCGTTGCAAAAATTGCAAAAGCCATATATTATTTTATAATTTAAAAATAAATACGCAATCCTGAACCTGTGTAGTTAAAACACTGACTAGCTTCTACCACTGGACAGATGAACTTGATAAACATTGTGTGTTTGAGCACGCAAGACAGACACACTCTTCACTCAAATGTAATCATCTCAGCTGTCTGCTGCTATCCACTTGGTCATCACTAAAAACAACAACAACAACAACAACAACTTGAATTTAACAAATTAATTAATTATGAAACATTAAGAAATATAACTTTGCAATTTAAAACAAAACTGACCTATTTTAATGGCTGCAACAGCAGTGTAATTAGGAAGCAAAAGAGAGAGAAAAGACTCGGGCCGAGGATACTGGTAAGCTGCTATAGGGACTAGATTAGAGGCCCATGCAGGTCTGTACCAGATTTATGCATTTGGAAATTAATGTTGTGAATCAGGGGTTATTTTCTAATTAAATGAGAAAATTCTTTAGTTTTATTTAGTTGTCTTTTAAAATCTTGCTTATTACTTATAAAGCCCTGAATGGTTTAGCACCTCAGTATTTGAACGAGCTCTTGTTACATTATAGTCCTCCACGTCCGCTCCGTTCTCAAAACTCTGGCAATTTGATAATACCTAGAATATCAAAGTCAACTGCGAGCGGCAGATCCTTCTCCTATTTAGCGCCCAAACTCTGGAATAACCTACCTAACATTGTTCGGGAGGCAGACACACTCTTGCAGTTTTAAATCTAGATTAAAGACCCATCTCTTTAACCTGGCTTACACATAACATACTAATACACTTCTAATATCCAAATCCGTTAAAGGATTTTTAGGCTGCATTAATTAGGTAAACTGGAACCGCGAACACTTCCCATAACACCCGATGTACTTGCTACATCGTTAAAAGAATGGCATCTACGCTAATATTAGTCTGTTTCTCTCTTATTCCGTGGTCACCGTAGCCACCAGATCCAGTCTGTATCCAAGTCAGAGGGTCACTGCAGTCACCCGGATCCAGTACGTATCCAGCCCAGATGGTGGATTAGCACCTAGAAAGGACCTCTACAGCCCTGAAAGACAGCGGAGACCAGGACTAGAGCCCCAGAAACAGATCCCCTGTAAAGACCTTGTCTCAGACGACCACCGCGACAAGACCACAGGAAACAGATGATTCTTCTGCACAACCTGACTTTGCTGCAGCCTGGAATTGAACTGCTGGTTTCGTCTGGTCAGAGGAGAACTGACCCCCGACTGAGCCTGGTTTTCTCCCAAGGGTTTTTTCTCCATTCTGTCACTGATGGAGTTTTGGTTCCTTGCCGCTGTTGCCTCTGGCTTGCTTAGATATTTCTTATATAAAGTGCTATATAAATAAAGGTGACTTGACTTGTCTAATTCTTTTTTTTCTTTTTTTTTTTCATTTTTACAGAATACCCCAATATCTCGCACGCCCAAACTCTGTATTGCTAAACTGTATTATTATTATTATTGTTGTTGTTATTATTATTATACTTTTTTATTATTATTTAAACACGTTTTAATTAATACAAAGGAACGATAAAAAATGATACATTTCTTAATTCAGGGACATAATTTTCGGCATCTTATGGGCTCTGTATACGGGAATAAATGTGCAGATAGCGAATAAGTATGTGTGATCTGCTGAAATACATCAGAGAATTATTAAATGTAAGTTTCAAGCCTTTCACAATTTGTGGCAGTAATTGTAGCATCACACTGCACTAGAACAAGGCCTAGCCTATAACAGTCATCAGTAAGCCACATTTTCAATTGTTTTATTTTTTTATGGCATAGGCTAATGCACACCTCCTTAAATGTAATCTAAACATTCCAAGTTAATATTCTACTTTTTGTAGGATTTCTAGGCCTTTTTCATGTCGCAGTTTTAGCCTATTAATATTGATTTCTCACAACTTTTTTTTATTTAATTTTTTTTTTATGGTGTGAGTCAGAGTAAATTGCGACGCGAATAGAGTCATGAGCGTGCAGCGTGGATGTCCAATGACCAAGGTCAGGATTTTTCATTCAAAAACTTAGATTGAAATGACAGCCCCTTAAAACAACATAGGGAAATTGTGTAGTTTTAATCATCTTCTTAATGACTGTTTAACATGCATTAAGAGCCTTTATATAAATTTAATATTTTTTTTATTTTTAAATTTTTTATGCATTAGGCTGCAGCCTACGACTATCAAACTTTTTAAAATTAACTTTCTAAAAATGTATTTTAAATTAATTTTCTGATTTTAAGGATGTTATAATGTTATATTATAATGTTATTGTTGTTTTATTTCCTTATTTGATCTCCATTTACAAAACAAAATATTAATTTCAGTCAGTTTGCAAACTGTCCCTTTGCGCCACCTGGCTGTAGTTTCGTGAACAACTTCAACAAGCGACTGACTTGCAGTTACAGTTTTTTACAATCGTTATGACAATTTTTTCAATACTTTTAACAATTGTTATACTAGTTTGAATGTTTCAATTTATCTTCAGTGTCCAGCACTGTATACACCACATTTTCCAAACACACTAGAAAGGACTTACAAGTGCAAGATGTTTAGTATAAGAGCAATCCCTTTGTTATTTTAACGTTTGTTTTTTGTTGTTGTTGCATTTTTTTTTTTTTTTTTTTTTTTTCATGTATGCAAAAAAATGCATTTTGCAGTTTGCTTTGTTTAGTTTACAATTCTGTCTTGTACAGCCCATTTTTGCATGTATGCAAATATAGGTTATGGTTTCCTCTGTTAAATTACTGTGCAATAAAACACTGTCTACATAAAACAACTTCAAATATGACAATGTGTATTGTCTTTGACTGAAATTGTGTAGATAAATGACATTGAAGCTTACTGTAGGGAAGGGAAATAAAATAAAAAAAGAGATTTCTTAAACATTTTAAATATTCCTCTTTAGACTAGGAGAAAAATTTGAGCACAGTGTGCGATGCTACTGAGATCTTGTTTGAAACTTTGGAGGTGACAAATGTGAGACCACCGGAGTCTCTAGCTAAGAAGAAATATCTGAGCAGAGTGTGCGATGTTATTGAGAACTCTTTTAAAGCTTTAAAGGAGAGCACTATGAGATTGTTAGAGTTTTTGTCTCAGGAGACAAGTTTGAGAAGCAGGGGACTCAAGCAAAAATCTCCATTCGATCTTAAAGTAACTTTATTTCTGTCTAGGAGAAATATTTAAGATGTTAAAGAGATCTCACTTTTGATTTTTCTTTCCTTTGACTGCTTCAAACCACACCAGTACTAACACTACGCCTCCTGACCACAGTAATTAAAGACATGCCACGATACGTGAGCCATTATATTGCGTGTTTAGCTGCAGAGCCGAGGGTATAAATAAAGGCGGAGAGGATTACGGGACATTTCAGTCAAAGACGACCCTGTCATTCAAGCTGAATTACCAGAATAGATGCTCTGTAAGCACGCACAAGAATATCTGAGTGTCAGGATTCTCAACACGATGGCGGAGGATCTATGAATGCACCATCGACTCATTTACTCATGGAAATGACAGAAATGATCAGCTCCGGCTGACAGCAGGGAAACTTTAGCGGCAGAGATAATGTCACTCACGTCCTCCAGCCTCGATTTAACCTCACGAGATCCGCGTGTTTCTCACAGCTAGGGTTAAACCCATATGGAATTTTTTGATGGTCACTGCTGATAATTAAACATCAGGTCGATATCCTGGGCCTGGCGATATATCAGTCGAGCTGTACTCAGAGTACAAACAGACACACAATAAACCGCATGCAGCGGTAATGAATTGAGAGCCAGAGACTCTGACAGAGACGATTTACACTCTGTTGTGGATGAGCTTTGATTGCATTAGGATCGAACCAGAGCGAGTAAGAGCTGGCGAGCACAAAAGCCTCCACACAAACACACTCTTTTGTTATTCACTCTGTTTCTCGCAGATGAAGACGCTCCGGCCGGTGACTATGGATTGAGAGGTGAAGCTGTCTCATGTCTTAATGTTTTATTGGTTTCAGAAGAGTCTGTGCTGCGTTTAACTCTCCACTATTACATACCGTTTTACTACACCTCAAACCTCATAGCATCTTAAAGAGCTAAAGATCTAAACATTCTGCTTCAGCCATTCAGTTTGAGTTTGTTACTTCAAAAGATTTGGAAAAATGAAGTGTCATTTTTCTATAATTCATAATAACACTTCCTGCAATGAAAAAGTGCATCTGCTGTTGTCTCTCACATCAAAATCCAGACACATATTAGTTTAGAGCTGTTTAAACGCTGCTTGATCTGTGCAGATTTCTCTCCTGATTCACACCAGAACACTTTTTCACTGGAGGAAGTGTTATTATGGATTATAGACTCTATGTATTTGAGTTAAAAACGTCTTAATGCTGGATTTGTTTCATCTTTTGTCTTCTCCAGATGTGAACTGATGGACTGGAGTGCTGTGGATTACTTGTGGATTATTGTGATGTTTTTATCAGCTGTTTGGACTCTCATTCTGACGGCACCCATTCACTGCAGAGCATCCATTGCTGAGACACTGTCATGTATGTTATTGTACTGATGAGCAGAGTAATCCTGCGGTGGGTCGGTCAAGTCAGGTGTTGTAATCTGCAGGTAAACTCTGCCTCTCATCTCTCTCTGATCGGATTACAGCGCTCAGGATCAAGCAGGGCTAATTGGACTCGTACCAGCTCGTGAGGTGAAGACACTCTCCACAGATTACAGACAGAACGGGACGAGGTGTGGAGAGACAAACGCTTGTCACTGGATTCACAACATCTGTACAGAACGACTGATTTGATCTGCTCTTCTGCGGTGATCTATTAATGCAGGAGCTCATGTTTTCAACCGTCTTCTGTCAAGTGTAGAACAGATCTGTGGCAGACTAAACGCTGAACTGCAGCAGTCAAACAGAAACAAACCTGAAGACAGACAGAAACAGACAGACGTGCAGCTCTTAAATATCATCTACAAGCCTTAATCTAGTCAGAGTGAATTATACATGACTGGAGCACGGTATTAAAACACAGACAATCATCACTCACAACATCAATAATACAGCGGCTACAAGAACGTCCTTGAACCAGAAACATCTCTCCAGTAGAGCTCCTTCTCTCTCTCACACCACACACACGCACACACACACACACACACACCCCACACCACACACACACACACCCACACACGCACACACAACACCACACACACACAACACTAGCATTGAGAACTCTTTTACAGCTGAATTAAACGGAGAGCACTATGAGATTGTTAGAGTTTTTTCTCAGGAGACAAGTTTGAGAAGCAGGGGGACTCAAGCAAAAATCGCCATTTCGATCTTAAAGTAACTTTATTTCTGTCTAGGAGAAATATTTAAGATGTTAAAGAATCTCACTTTTGATTTTTCTTTTCCTTGTGACTGCTTCAAACCACACCAATACTAACACTACGCCTCCTGACCACAGTAAAATTAAAGACATGCCCCACGATACAACGTGAGCCATTATATTGCGTGTTTAGCTGCAGAGCCGAGGGTATAAAATAAAGGCAGGAGAGGATTACGGGACATTTTCAGTCAAAGACGACCCTGTCATTCAAGCTGAATTACCAGAAATAGAATGCTCTGTAAGCACGCACAAAGAATATCGCCTGGATGTCAGGATGTTTTTCTCAACATGATGGCGGAAAGGATCTATGAATGCAACCATCGACTCTTTTACCTCATGGAAATGACAGAAATGATCAGCTCCGGCTGACAGCAGGGAAACTTTAGCGGGCAGAGATAATGTCACTCAACGTCCTCCAGCCAATCGATGTTAACCTCACGAGATCCGCGTGTTTCCTCACAGCTAGGGTTAAAAACCCCCATATGGATTTTTTGATGGTCCACTGCTGATAATTAAACATCAGGTCGATATCCTGGGCCTGGCGATATATCAGTCGAGCTGTACTCAGAATCTGTACAACAGACACACAATAAACTGCATGCAGCGGTAAATGAATTGAGAGCCAGAGGACTCTGACAGAGACGATTTTTACACCTCTGTTGTGGATTGAGCTTTGATTGCATTAGGATCGAACCAGAGCGAGTAAGGAGCTGGCGAGCACACAAAAGCCTCCACACAAACACACTCTTTTGTTATTCACTCTGTTTCTTCTCGCAGATGAAGACGCTCCGGCCGGTGACTATGGATTGAGAGGTGAAGCTGTCTCATGTCTTAATGTTTTATTGGTTTCAGACGAGTCTGTGCTGCGTTTAACTGTCCACTATTACATACCGTTTTACTGTGAGCATCTACACCTCAAACCTCATAGCATCTTAAAGAGCTAAAGATCTAAACATTCTGCTTCAGCCATTCAGTTTGAGTTTGTTACTTCAAAAGATTTGGAAAAATGAAGTGTCATTTTTCTAAATCCATAATAACACTTCCTCCAGT
>NC_056603.1:1480715-1515715 GCF_018340385.1 Cyprinus carpio | reverse complement strand
GCATTGGTGAATATGAAACATTTTAACTACAGTGTTTTTCTTTCATTTTCCCTGACTGCAGTCATCAAATGTAACATCGGTGAGGCAAAGCTGACCGCTTTTTGTGAAAATGCACTTTGAAGCGTAAGCTTGATAACTTGTGGTTAAAGCACCACTCAGCGGTCAAAAGCTGCAAATGCACTTTGCAGACACGGTGGCGGCGGCATCTATGGCGGTAAAAAAAGCACGGTCTGATTATCCACTTACTGTAAATCGTTATATTTTAATTGTATTACATTTCAAAATACTGGTTACATTTACGTTTTAATAATGTTTCATTAGCTAAAATGTTTGATAATAAATTTGTATTAAATGCAAAACCCAGAAAAAAATTAAAACAGAAAACTTGTTAAAAATAATTAGTAATTTAAAAAGTCCCTAAATGAAAAGGTCACTTTTTGTGTTCGTATGGGGGGAGATGGGATATTTTTTAACACCGATTAGAATCATCTGCTCTAAATGAGGTGAGATCAGATACTTCAGCGGCCCAACATGGGCACAGCAGCAACTGCAATTATGAAACGTGTAAAAAAAACATGCCACTAACCACACACGCACTCTCTCTCTCTCACACACCACACACACACTATAATTACTATATAGATGGTGAAAGTGACGTGGGCATACAGCCAAGTATGTGTGACCCCACACATACTCCAGAATTTGTGGTTGAACACTGCATTTAACCCATCCAAGTGCCACACACACACAGAGGTGAAGTGAACACACACACCGGAACAAAACCGGGCAGTGAACACACACCCGGAGCAGTGAACACACACACACCGGGCACACACACCGTGAACACACACCACACCCGGAGCAGTGGTGTATCATTTATGCTGCGGCGCCCGGAAGCAGTGGGTACAGTTGGGGGTTCAGGTGTCTTGCTCAAGGGACACCTCGTAAGTGGTATTAACGGCCCGAGATTCGAAACCCACAACTTAGGTTCAAACTCTCTAACACTAGGCCACGAACTTCCCCCATATATATGTAATGTTTAATATACAGTAAACAACGATGTCATTGTACTATTGTTGATATTATGCATATTGATTTTTGTCATATATTTTTTTTTTCTTTTTTTTCATTAAGAGTAATACTGTATCACCAGCATTAGTTTTGTTCCAAGAATAGGAACGATCTGACTGTTAAAGATCATGTAAGCGCTACAGATGCGAGATTATCTGGCAGGTAAAGAGACACTCTCACTCTTTCTACTGTCTCTTTGCAGTTGATGTAGAAATAGTCGTTAATTCTTACTTCTTTCGTTAAAATATGGTAACAAAATGTTCCAGTTCAATATAATACCATGTTGAAACGAACTGGCACAGTCTAATTTGATTCAATTTAACTCTAATTGTTCTGGCCCAGGGCCTTCAAACAACTGTCTGATGTTGGCCCTTCATATTAGCAGTTAGGACACTCTGATCTAGATGAGCTAAAATGATCATATGTGTCCCATCACCTCCATCAGGTGAGTTAACAGAGCAGTTTGTTTGAGTTGCAAACACTTTTCGTTTAGAGCATCATCAGATGGAGCAGCTCAAGCGCTTCAAACACACTGGAGACATTACAAACAACAAAACTTAGATCTGAATTCATAAAAAAACAACAACATTGGCATTGAAATGAACAGTCAACTTAATTTGGACTATTTGAAACGCGGCACGGAATGAAGGACTTGCTGTCTGCCTCAAACAGCGTACTACTAACATTTTGACTGTGTTTGTAAAAAAGCTCTCAGACCGCAGACGGTTGATTATTAGACTATTCCTGCAACACCATAAACATGCGAGAGACTCGTACGTGGATAGGACTAATGAAAGGCTGTAAATTGTTTTGTTGTTCTTTTGCATGTAAATAACCTTTTTTGTCACAGTTTCTCCACTAAATGTGATTATGGTAAGAGATGTTAATAAAAATAATACATGTAACTGCAGCTTAACACCACCACAAAGCATTTTCTCACACTTGTCAGAGTGAAAAAAACGCCTGAGATTCACGACCGGAACGCGTTTGGTGGATCAGCGGACGTCGGCAGTTCAGAATTACTCTTGAGAGTCTCAAAAACCCAAATATCTGTACTTTTATGTATATTAAAAATAGTGTTCAAAAAGCCAAATTGTTTTCCAACCACACCATTCATTTGGGAAACGCTTGTTACCAACGTCACAATGCAAAAAAAATTCTCCTATTGCAGAGAAGGCAGTGGCGCTGGTGAATTCATTCGCTGAGATTGACCCACAATCACCAGCACATAAAACACATAAGCGCCATCAGGCCTAAAGCTACAGAAACGAACTCCGACTTCCTTTTAAATGCAATTCCATCTGAGCTTTTCAGAAAAACACACGGGAACGTAAAAAACCACAGCAAGGGAAAAATTTGTTTTGTCTGTTACTGGACATTACTGAAAAATGTTACTGGAAAAAAAAGAAAGAGTTGTGACGGTGTGTGAATCTAACATTGATCGCACAAGATCGCTACCAGAGTCCGGTTTTTACCTTGCTCTGAGAGGAAAGAGAGAAATGGCTTTAAGTTAATGGTCCTGGAGTACAGGTCACTCTGGGCTTCAGTTTATGACGTCCACTTACTGTAAATCGTTATATTTAATTTTATTACATTTCAAATACTGGTTTTACATTTAATAATGTTTCATTAGTTAAAATGTTTGATAATAAATTTGTATTAAATACAAAACCCAAAAAAAAAAAAAAAAATAAAAACATGAACTTGTTAAAAATAATTAGTAATTTAAAAAGTCCCTAAATGAAAAGGTCACTTTTTGTGTTCGTATGGGGGGAGATGGGATATTTTTTAACACCGGTTAGAATCATCTGCTCTAAATGAGGCAACATCAGAAAATCAACAACTGCAATTATGAAACGTGTAAAAAAAACATGCCACTAACCACACACGCACTCTCTCTCTCTCACACACACACAGACACACAATCACTATATAAGTGAAAGTGACGTGGCATACAGCCAAGTATGGTGACCCATACTCAGAATTTGTGCTCTCCATTTAACCCATCCAAAGTGCACACACACAGCAGTGAACACACACACACCGTGAACACACACCCGGAGCAGTGAACACACACACACACACACACACACACCCGGAGCAGTGTGTATCATTTATGCTGCGGCGCCCGGGGAGCAGTTGGGGGTTCGGTGCCTTGCTCAAGGACACCTCGGTAGTGGTATTACCGGCCCGAGACTCGAACCCACAACCTTAGGTCAAACTCTCTAACCACTAGGCCACGACTTCCCCCATATATATGTTTATGTTTAATATACAGTAAACAACGATGTCATTGTACTATTGTTGATATTATGCATATTGATTTTTGTCATATATTTTTTTTTTCTTTTTTTTCATTAAGAGTAATACTGTATCACCAGCATTAGTTTTGTTCCAAGAATAGGAACGATCTGATGTTAAAGATCAATGTAAGCGCTACAGATGCGAGATTATCTGCAGGTAAAGAGACACTCTCACTCTTTCTCTACTGTCTCTTTGCAGTTGCTGTAGAAATAGTCGTTAATTCTTACTTCTTTAAAATATGGTAACAAATGTCAGTTTAATATAATACAATGTTGAAACGACTGGCACAGTCAATTTGATTCAATTTAACTCTAATTGTTCTGGCCCATGGCCTTCAAACAGGTCTGATTTTGGCCCTTCATATTAGCAGTTAGGACACGTCTGATCTAGATGATCTAAAATGATCATATGTGTCCCATCACCTCCATCAGGTGAGTTAACAGAGCAGTTTGTTTGAGTTGCAAACACTTCGTTTAGAGCATCATCAGATGGAGCAGCTCAAGCGCTTCAAACACACTGGAGACATTACAACACAAAAAACTTAGATCTGAATTCATAAAAAAACAACAACATTGCATTGAATTTCAGTCCACTTAATTTGGACTATTTGAAACGCGGCAGGAATGAAGGACTTGCTGTCTGTCCTCAAACAGCGTATCTAACATTTACTGTGTTTGTAAAAAAGCTCTCAGACCGCAGACGTGTTGATTATTAGACTATTCCTGCAACACCATAAACATGCGAGAGACTCGTGGAAGGACTAATGACAGGCTGTAAATTGTTTTGTTTTCTTTTGCATGTAAATAACCTTTTTTCACAGTTTGCACTAAATGTGATTATGGTAAGAGATGTTAATAAAAATAATACATGTAACTGCAGCTTAACACCAACACAAAGCGTTTTCTCACACTTGTCAGAGTGAAAAACGCCTGAGATTCACGACCGGAACGCGTTTGTGGATCAGCGACATACGCAGAATTACTTCTGAGAGTCTCAAAAACACAAATATCTGTACTTTTATTATTATTAAAAATAGTGTTCAAAAAGCCAAATTGTTTTCCAACACACCATTCATTTGGGAAACGCTTGTTACCAACGTCACAATGCAAAAAAGTCTCCTATTGCCGAGAAGGCAGTGGCGCTGGTGAATTCATTCGCTGAGATTGACCCACAATCACCAGCACAATAAAACACAGCGCCATCAGGCCTAAAGCTACAGAAGAACTCCGACTTCCTTTAAATGCAATTCATCTGAGCTTTTCAGAAAACACACTGGAACGTAAAAAACCACAGCAAGGGAAAATTTGTTTCTGCTCACTGGACATTACTGAAAAATGTTACTGGAAAAAAGAAGAGTGTGACGGTGTGTGAATCTAACATTGATCGCACAAGATCTCTACCAGAGTCCGGTTTACTTGCTCTGAGAGGAAAGAGAGAAATGGCTTAAGTTAATGGTCTGGATTACAGGTCGCTCTGGGCTTCAGTTTATGACGGCCTCTAAGACTCTGTCATCTAGAGCAAAGCCACGCCTCTGTGGGCATGTCTTAGGTGAGGCCACGCCCTCCATCACCTGATTGGACGACATAATCTCAGCGTAATGAATCCCTCAGCTGTCTGTCTGATCGACACAGAGAGCAGGACGACACACTAACAACAGTGTCTCCATCTCACTCTCCTGACTCTGATATAACTCTGATATACTGTATCTGCATGTGAGTGTTTAAGGTTGGAGGGCAGATGATCCCGCTGTGATCTGTGCGATTCGCTCTACATCTGCTGTTTCTCTCTTCACTTTGATTCCATTTCCAGCTCATCCGGCCGTTCCTCATAACACTTTCTCGTCGTCTTCCTCTCTGCTCCCTCTAACTTTTCTTTTCTCGCCTATATTCTCACCTCGCTCGCTCTCAGCTTTAGTTTCAGTGTAAGTGTCTTTACTGGCATTACCAAAACTGTTCATTCTGCAGCTTATCTGCACACAATAAGAATAATGGTTGGCATCCTTGAAATATTTGTGATTCCAATTCTGCTTATCAATGCCAATCCTTAACAATTACCAGTTTATATTTAAGGTATATATAAAAAATAATAATAATCAAAATGTTAAAAAAAATAAAAAAAATTAAAATTAAAACACTAGATAGTTTTATCCTATTTAAAGTTACAAAACTAGCAAGACAATGAGAGGAAGCAACATATACAGTGGGTACGGAAAGTATTCAGACCCCCTTAAATTTTTCACTCTTTGTTATATTGCAGCCATTTGCTAAAATCATTTTAAGTTCATTTTTTTTCCTCATTAATGTACACACAGCACCCCATATTGACAGAAAAACACAGAATTGTTGACATTTTTGCAGATTTATTAAAAAAGAAAAAATACTGAAATATCACATGGTCCTAAGTATTCAGACCCTTTGCTGTGACACTCATATATTTAACTCAGGTGCTGTCCATTTCTTCTGATCATCCTTGAGATGGTTCTACACCTTCATTTGAGTCCAGCTGTGTTTGATTATACTGATTGGACTTGATTAGGAAAGCCACACACCTGTCTATATAAGACCTTACAGCTCACAGTGCATCTCAGAGCAAATGAGAATCATGAGGTCAAAGGAGCTGCCTGAAGAGCTAAGAGACAGAACTGTGGCAAGACACAGATCTGGCCAAGGTTACAAAAAAATATTCTGCTGCACTTAAGGTTCCTAAGAGCAAAGAGGTCTCCATAATCCTTAAATGGATTAAACTCAAAGACCACAGCTCCAGAGATGCAGTCGGGAGATGTGAGAATGTTAACCATCCCTGCAGCCCTCCACCAGTCGGGGCTTTATGGCAGAGTGGCCCGACGGAAGCTTCTCCTCAGTGCAAGACACATGAAAGACCGCATGGAGTTTTGCTAAAAAACAGATAAATAACATTCTTTGGTCTCATGAGACCAAAATAGAACATTTGGGCCTTAATTCTAAGCGGTATGTGTGGAGAAAACCAGGCACTGCTCATCACCTGTCCAATACAGTCCCAACAGTGAAGCATGGTGGTGGCAGCATCATGCTGGGGGTGTTTTTCTTTCAGCTGCAGGGGACAGGACGACTGGTTGCAATCGAGGGAAAGATGAATGCGGCCAAGTACAGGGATATCCTGGACGAAAACCTTCTCCAGAGTGCTCAGGACCTCAGACTGGGCCGGAGGTTCACCTTCCAACAAGACAATGATCCTAAAGCACACAGCTAAAATAACGAAGGAGTGGCTTCACAACAACTCCGTGACTGTTCTTGAATGGCCCAGCCAGAGCCCTGACTTAAACCCAATTGAGCATCTCTGGAGAGACCTGAAAATGGCTGTCCACCAACGTTTACCATCCAACCTGACAGAACTGCAGAGGATCTGCAAGGAGGAATGGCAGAGGATCCCCAAATCCAGGTGTGAAAAACTTGTTGCATCTTTCCCAAAAAGACTCATGGCTGTATTAGATCAAAAGGGTGCTTCTACTAAATACTGAGCAAAGGGTCTGAATACTTAGGACCATGTGATATTTCAGTTTTTCTTTTTTAATAAATGTGCAAAAATGTCAACACTTCTGTGTTTTTCTGTCAATATGGGGTGCTGTGTGTACATTAATGAGGGAAAAAATTAACTTAAATGATTTTAGCAAATGGCTGCAATATAACACAGAGTTAAAAATTTAAGGGGGTCTGAATACTTTCCGTACCCACTGTACCACAGATAATGCAAGAAATGCACATTAAAGAGGATAAGAAACATCTGCATCAGCGCTCCTGACATTAAACTGAATGAGAATATAATATATTTATTGCTTTGGCAACAATGTGATATGTTCCACAGTCATGCCAATAAAGTTCATTTGAATTGAATTGAATTTAACTGAATTGAAAGACAGACAGAGACAGACAGACAGACGGGCTTGTGTCGTGAAATTAAGCATCGTAACAGATCATTTGTACCTGAAGTCACTTTAACACACAAACTGAATGCCAGCAAACACAGTCTCTCTTTTTCTCTCTGTCTGTCTGTAATAGTGTTTCTGTTCCTCCTCATTTAACTTGCAAAATAAATGTACTTTCCTATCGTAGCGTGTCTGCTGTGCTCTGGAGGACAGTATACCCAGAATAAAACACAAAGGAAATAACATAGTGAAACACAGACAGAGAAAAGAGATGAGATGAGTTTCAAATGCTGTCATTACAGTGGTTTAATGAAAGGATCAGGAGCTGAAGGAGCGATTAAAGTCTCCGGACCGCTTTTATTCTCCAGTCGCTTGCTGCAGAGCTGCACGGCTGCTTTCAAATGCAAATATGTACAAAGCACCTAAAACAGGACATCTGAACCCCAGAGAAGAACCAAATGTCAAATGTGCTTAAAGTCAGCCGCGCAGCAAACGAACACACACTGATTAAACGCTCAAGAGTCTGACTGAAGCTAAATACACGACCCTCACGCTTGCCGTACATGTTAAACACACTAACGATGCAATGAGACAGAGAAACGAATCCAATCCAACAATGACTGCACATCTCAGGAACATCGCTCTCTGAACACAACATGCACTGCTTTCTAACCCTAAGAAAACACGGTGACAGACTCTCAGAGATCAGTGACACATCAAACACTGAAGCTCAGCTTAGAGATGGACAACTCAGAGCTGCACTTTCTGACACAACACACAACACACTAGATCAGATTCAGCACACAACTGAACACATTCTAGATCTGTCAAACAGTGAAGCTGCATTGCATGTGTCTGTTTGTCTGTCACAATATGAGAGACAGCGAGTGATTCCATCCCCGTCTGTGTCTCCAGCACAGTTTATTAATTTACATTTACATTTAGTCATTTTGCAGACACTTTTATCCAAAGTGACATACAATTGGAGGTTACATAAAGCGAATCCTCTTAAAGAGGCAAAAAGACACATGAAGTGCTTGTAATACCAAGTTTTAGACATTGTTCAAATAAGTACAAGCTAGGAAGAGAAGGAATAAATAAAGAGAAAGTTGGTTTTGTTGTTTTTTTTTTAATGTTTTTTATGATGAAGTCAAGTAGTATTGTAAGAGATGAGTATTTAGCTGTCCCTTGAAAACTGTCAGTGATTCCGCATTCTGGATGGGGTGGGAAGATCATTCCACCAGCCAGGAATGGTGAACGAGAATGTTCTGGAAAGTGATTCGAGCCTCTCTGTGATGGTATCACGAGGCATTGCTCACTAGCAGATCTCAGACTTCTGGAGGGGATGTAGATTCGTATTAGTGAGTGGAAGTAGGCGGGTGCTGAGCCTGTGGCTGTTCTATATGCAGGCATCAATGTCTTGAACTTGATGCGAGCCGCAACCGTCAGCCAGTTCAAGGAGATGAAGAGAGGTGTAACATGGGCTCTTTTGGGCTCGTTGAAGACCAGTCATGCCGCTGCATTCTGAATCATTTGTAGAGGTTTGATTGTGCTTGATGGAAGTCCAGCCAGAAGAGCATTGCTGTAGTCCAGCCTAGAAATGACCAGGGCCTGGACAAGAAGTTGTGGAGCATGCTCCGTTAGAAAGAGCCTGATCTTTCTGATGTTGTGCAATGCAAACCTGCAAGATCGAGCAGTCTTTGCAATGTGGTCTTTGAAGGTCAGCTGGTCATTAAAGATTACACCAAGATTTCTGACTGAAGTTGATAGGGTAAGAACCTAGCTGGATGGTGAAATCATACTGTAGAGTTGGAGTGGCAGGGAACACAAGAAGCTCAGTCTTTGTCAGGTTGAGCTGTAGAGATATTCTTTCATCCATGCCGAGATGTCCACCAGGCAGCCTGAGATCTGTGTAGCTACTGTTTTTTCATCTGGTTGAAATGAAAGATAGAGCTGTGTGTCATCAGCATAGAAATGGTAGGAGAAGCCATGTGCCTGTATGATGGGACCCAGTGATCAAGTGTTCAAGAACTGATCCCTGAGGAACCCCAGTGACAAGTTGATGTGCTTTGGATACCTCCCCTCCCCAAGACACCCTGAGATAGGATTCAAACCAGTGAAGTGGAATCCCTGTGATGCCCAGTGATGAGAGCAGACAGGAGGATCTGATGATTGACAGTGTCAAAAGCAGCTGATAGATCCAGCAGAATAAGAACTGATGATTTGGAATCAGCTTTTGCAATCCGCAGGGCTTCTGTCACTGACTGAAGCGCAGTCTCAGTTGATTGGCCACTCCTGAAACCTGACTGGTTAACGTCCAGTTTGTTGTTCTGTGAGAGAAACATTGATAACTGGTTGAAAACAACTCTTTCGAGGGTTTTCGCTATGAATGGAAAGAGAGAGACAGGTCTGTAACTGTCTATAAGTGAAGTGTTTCTTGAGCAGTGGGGTTACCCGAGCCTGCTTGAATGCAGTGGGGAAGGTGCCTGTGAGGAGAGATGTGATGATAATGTGTGTGAGTGCTGGTAAGAGTGTAGGAGAGATCGCTTGGAGGAGGTGTCTGGGGAATGCACTTACACACATGTAATTCACTATTATAATTACTTTTATTTACTTTAACTTGATTTACTTCATCCAATGCATTCTTCAGTGCCAGCTACTTCACACTTCCGTGCCAATAACAATGTCTTTTTTCCGCTTTGTTATTTCATACTGTTATCTTCAGGCATGTTTTAATTGCACACAGTAACAGAAATGTTTGAAAATATGAACATAAAATTATTTGTCATGCCAATAAATTACCCTAAAGTCATGATCAAACTGAAGTAGCAGCAGACCAAAATGTCAGTATTCGGTACCAATAACAGTGAAAATCCATGGTTCTCAGTACCAATTTTGATACACAAAAACATGCTAATTAAAAAGTTTGACTATACTTTCATTTAATTCAAACTGTGTACATATTTAATTGTAAAGGGCTTTTGAATTTTAAAGCCAAGAATAACAACAAAGTTAGCTTAAAAAAAAAAAAAAGAGAACTGCTTTTCTGACTGATATGACACAAACAATGTTAACCATTTTACAATCTCTAACACGCATATTTTAGATTCACAATTCATTTAAAAGCACATGGTGTGTAAAAATAGTAAATATCATCATGTCATCCTGTTTTTTTACCCTGATAAAAAGTTATAGGAGCATTAAATAGTTAATAAAGAAACTTCATTCTAATGCTCATTATATTAGCATTGCCCGTGCTTATGCTAACAATTAATTACTCTAACATTACTATAACAGTGTTAATTTCAATCCGACATTCAAATTAAAATATTGAATAATATTCATAACAGAAGCGGTGTTTACCACAGCCTTGCACTCTATATGCAAATTCATCCTCTGCCAGCAGGAGGAGCTTGTAGAGTGGGAGAGGTAAAGGTTTCCCTGGTAACGGCTGTAATCAGGCATTACAGGTAAGATGAAATGAAAATAACATCCATAATTTTCTGAAGACAGTCGGTTTCCTTGATATAGTGATATAAAAACACCAGCACAGGGTTTCGACTTTGACACGTGCAGTGCTCATGTTTATTCAACAAATTCAAAGACTTTTGGAAAATCTATTTGTGGCGGTCAGTTTTGATTATTGTGGTGGGCCGCAAATAAATCAATATATGAGAAACACAATGAAACTTACCTTTTTGAACTCTTTCATTTGATCTGGGTGTCTGTCTTTAAAGTTTTTTGTTAGTTTGTTGTGTTTCCTCCATTTGATGTCGCCCTGTCTCTGAGTTTTTATGAAGAGAGTGCATCTGCGCACCTTTCGGATAGCAAATCAAGAACCGGGTTGACCGGGTACTTTTTAAATTAAATTATACTTAAAAAAAAACGGGTACCGTAACATTTTCATTTTTTTAGTACCGACTTGGTACCGAAGTACCGGGTCTTTTGACAACACTAGTACATACAAGTGGAACTTTGATTAGATTATTCATGTCGTAAATATAGGCTGTTGCTGATTGGATGCTGAGATGTAGGTGTGGTTAAGATCACAGAATGACTGGAGAAATCCTGCATATGTCACCAGAGAGAAGATCCAGTTATCACATTCTGATTAACATAACAAGGTAAAACACATTTCTAAAAAAGGAAACATGCATGGATGAACTGTTCACAATGACTTCTATAGCATGCATTTAAAAATAAATAAATGAATTTTCTATAGGTATAAAACTGATGAACTGAACCAGCGAGAGAGTTGGTTGTTTGATCTGCTGTCATGTATAGCAGTGCAACACAGCAGCTTTCCATGAATAATCATGAGGAACGACTGACTGCCACAGGAACACCCGTCAGACACACACACCTTCCCAGCATGCCGTGCTGACAGACACACACTAGACTGGTAGCATATGAACAGAAAACTAGTATTTGTTCAGGGTCTGCAGTTTGTTCATCTAAACAACCCCTCATCTCTAAAAGTACACACTAAACACAACTAAACACAACACTAAACACAACCCTAATACATATAAATATATTAATCATTTATTTAGCTAGAAATAAATCATTTGTACAATGTTGTGCAATGACTTTGTCTTCTTAACACATTAATGATTTTTTCCTTGAGCATTCCAGAAAGAAAACTGTCTGAATGAATGACTGCAGTGAATCAGACTGGAGAGAGACGAGTGTTTGATGACAGTCTGAGATCTAATCACGCAACTTAACAACGCTATCCACTCATCTATCACACAATCGCTAGCTCACACTCACAATCATACGTCTCTCAACACACAGCAGCTCATGATCTAAACTCCTCCTGTCCTCCCATGACCTTCATATATTATTATATATATTAGGCCTATAAGATCAGCATTAGAACACCATAATAAACAATAATTATCTGCTTGATGAAACTGTTATTTTTATTATTGCAAAGTAAGATGAATGAAGAGTGTGTCTGATTTGTATAAACACAATGGAAAAGGGAAGTTTGGTTTATGACGTTAATTCAGGGTCCAGTGGTAGAAGTGATTTCAGAAATCCCGATTGTGTTTTTATTTATTTATTGTGTTTTATATATTATTTTTATAATTATAAAATAATATATAAAATGATTAATACAGATGTGTGTGTCCTGTGCGGGGTTTTTTTTTTTTTCTAGATAGAGCGTGTCCATTTTACACTAAGCAACCAGTAACACATAATTCATTATTATTGACTTAATTTCACATTTGGGGGTAGTTCTGTATAGTTCGTGGGGGTTGAAATAAAGGTGTGAATCTCATGCTCTTACATATGGAGAATATCTGATGGGCATGTCAAACTTGCAGAGCAGGTTTAGGCAAAGTGTCGGTTTTAGGACAAATGCCTCGTTGGCTTTTATAATTTTGGCAACAGCATACAGACTATTACATATAATATACTATGGTTTTGTTTTCTCTTAGGCGAGATGAGGTGCCTCTGAGAGAGAGACAAATAAACTGGCCGAAAGAGCCAAAGAGATAAAAACTTGTTCTTAATGTGTTTCTTTGTACTATTTTCAGTTTTGCACTGTTTTAATTTTTGCGGCAACGCTGCAGTCGTTTTGGCAATACAAATGCAAAAATATATTGCAGTAATTAGAAACGTCCTGCGACATTAGACCTAATCATTTTTAGTTTCATTGAGCAATTCCACCATTATTGACATGACATTCAGTCAAAACCAGACACATAAATTCTAACAAAATGTATTCATTACCAATATATTGAACCATCTCTTTATGTTTTTCTAAATCCAAACAAAGTCCAGACATCAGAAAAGTATCCGTCTATGAACGTGTTTTATAGGCTATTTTAGATTTGGGAAATAAACATGCATGACGGACTTGACAAAAAAGACCTGAGTTTTTGGGAGACAACATATTTTGTAGACTTTCTGTGATTTACAATGCACAAACCAGAAGCAACAATATCTGCAGAATGGAGAAGGGCTGACCATTCACAAAAAATAAAATAGGCCTATCAATTTTATTTAAATTTTCGTTTTTGTGTTTCAGAGGAAAAATCAATGTTAAGGATGTGTCATCTCTCCTTTACTGACCGTTCTGAAAGCAGAATTTATGCAAAGGCGTATAGAATGCTTTTAAAACTTTAACAGAGATGTCTAGATGATATTTAATAGGTCTACCCCCCACATAAGATTTTTCTAGTTACTAGTAGTACAACCTTCACAGATTACATAATCAGGGAGTATTTGCTTTCATTTCAAATTGGTTCTCTTGAAAGAAGGCATTTCAAGCTTTCTGTAGATATATTTCTCATGCATGTGAGACACCCAAATCTTAAGTTATTTCATTATCAGGAAAAAATTCAAGTGATCTCGAGGGTGACTCCCTGTCATGCATGCGCATTAATAATTTTTCGCACAAACACTTGAATATGAACAGTAATAGAGCACATTTCTTAGGTTACAGTATGGGATCCGCATTAAAAATAAATCTTTACAAGTCTACAAATGAGACAGATGCAGTTATAACTTGTAAATTGAAGGCTATTTGATGTATTAAAGTGATCTAACGGCTGAATGTCTTTCCAAATCCTTGATCATTAGTGGTTCTTGATCAAGATTAAACATGCATGACTCTCATAAACTTGTTTTAATAAATCTCTTTTGCATTAAATAATAAAGATACAAAGCAGGTTAAGTTAAATATCATTGTACAAATAATTATAAAATGCTATACACTTCGAATAAGATTGCAGTTTCACATTTTGCATTTACAAAGTTAATTATTTTTTTGCATGCAATTATACAAAATAAAACCAAACAAGATTTTTAATGAAGATAAAATATGTAGACAAATAAGAATAAATGTTGCACCGTGCAAATCTTGCACTCTGACACTCCTGCATTTAAATGCAGCTGCAAATTATTATTTTTTTTGAGAGTTATATAAATATATAAATGTATAAAAGCAAGTAAAGGTGGCACCCTTTAAAATCACTTAAGTTGTCAATTAATGAAGCTCTTTTTACACCGTGTGAACAAAATCCTTTTTCCCAAGTTGTTATCTGACAAAATAAAGGACAGGTAATGGATAACAAAGTATGTGCCTGTCAAAAATGCATGCTGTTTTATTAAAGGAATTTAAAAAAAAAATAAAAAAAATGTACTTGTGACAAATAAAAGCCTAATATTTAAAAAAATTCAAAAAAAATCAATTAATTATAGCCTAGCCCACTAAAATAGGCTTTCCACTTTTAATGCTCCGATGCAAAGTAAACCACCATTTCTTTAGGATAATATAACAATGTTAAAAGTTTCAAATGTAAACTATGGTGTAATATTGTGCAGCTTAGAGAAAATATAAGCACAGGCTCATTTGGCTTGACATTTATCCTGCTTGAAATCCTTCAGAGAAACACACATAACTTCTTAAGTAGGCTACTAAATTTTCATCTGTGAATATTAAATATTTTAACTAAAGTGTTTTTCTTTAATTTTTGCTTTATTTTCGCTGAACTGCAGGCCGTCAAATGTATCACATCGTGCTGATGAACAAAACTTATGTCTATTTGCAAAAATGTGCTTTGATGTGCTTGTTTGATAACTTGTGGTCAAAGCGCCACTCAGCGGTCAAAGGCTGCAAATGCACTTTGCAGACGCGGCGGCACCCACAGCGGTAGAAAGCACACTCTGGTCGGCCACCTACTGTGTATACAGTATATATATACTATTGTGTTATTATTAAGGCCCAAGAAAGGCACAAAAACATTATAAAGCACCATAGAGTTTCCGTGCACTATATTGCAGGAGTTCCATAGTTTAATGTGAGGTTTAGATGAACATTTAAGTCATTAAATTCAGGTTCTCCTAAACTCTTCTCTCCACTGGGGCTGTCTGTCATCCTCCATTCAGTGTTCAAACTGTGTGTTACATTCGGTTACAGTCAAGACAATAAAAATCTATCCAAGATGATTCACTGTTTCCATTATTATACTTTATCTGTAGATAAAGATCAATGGTTTTCCATAAAAGGAATTTATCTTGCTGGAGTTTAGTGCTGTTTCTAAAGCATGGTGTCAAAACTATTTTTCTGTGGAGTTGAAGTCATTTAATTTCACTAAATATTAAAATATTTTTTATAATGAACTTCCCAAAACTATTTTTCTGTGGAGTTGAAGTCATTTAATTTCTCTAAATATTAAATTCCTACATGGGTCATGCAATGTTAATGTGAGTAGGAACTATTAATTATGGTGTTTGTTCAGATGGGACGCTTATCTGTGTTACGTGCTATGCTTTTGGGGAGTGCGTGAGTTACGTCAGCCTCAGACCGCGAATGGACACTGGCGAGGCAAGACGCACATTTTCCCTTCTCTTCTTCCAGTCATTATTGGTATGTTTGAAAGTACGAATTTGGACAAAATTCATTAAGTGATGTTTCATAAACAAATTTCGGGAGGAGCATGCACGGATAATTAACACGGCCAGTTCATCATTAAGTGATTACACCGTTTACCAATCAGCTCAAGAGGAAACACCTATAAATAATCAAGTACGTCCTACCTTTGTTATCTCTCGATTTTCTGAATCCCTCCGCCACCCCGATCTCGCACCTTCAGCCAAGTTTCTACCCCAGCTCAGGTAGAAGCACTCGGGGGAGCACTTTGGGCTGGGCCGGACTCCGAGCTCAGACCCCTCTCCCGGATCAGCACGGGTGCCCCGGGCTCAAGAGTCTTGCCGGGCTCGGAGCTCTCAGCACGCCAAATACGCATAACCTTTATTTAATTATAAGTAAATGTCAACTCGTGAAATATAAAACAGAATGTGTACTGAGTCAAGTACACAAATGTATTTTTGTGTATTGGTTATCTTATGTGAGTTTTATGCGACTTTTGTCTGATGCACGTGGAGCTAACAAACTCATGGTTTGTGCACAGTGTTTAACGGAAGAAGCTAGCGCAACGGATGTTTCTCTTATCAAGTGTCCCATGTGTTTCAGATCAATAAATAGAACTGCTTCGAAGCTGGCCTGCTGTCTCCAGAGTGAAATCCCTTATGTACAGAATCAGATCTGATACAACAGCACTGAAGTAGAGAGCACTGTGAATCATTCTACATGCGCACAGTGACTGAAATTTAAAACTGTTCAAAGAAAAGAATCTATTGCGCTATGCATCGATATCTTTGCGTTTCGATCTTTTCTATGCAAAGCGCTGCATGTGGTGACTCCATGTTGCTTCAAGCGCATACATATATATATACATATAGTGACGTGACATTCAGCCAAGTATGGTGACCCATACTCAGAATTAGTGCTCTGCATTTAACCCATCCGAAGTGCACACACACAGAGCATGATACATACACACACTGTGAACACACACCCGGAGCAGTGGGCAGCCATTTTATGCTGCGGCGCCCGGGGAGCAGTTGGGGGTTCGATTGCCTTGCTCAAGGGCATAAGTCATGTATTTCAGGTGGAGAGAGAATGTACATGCACTCCCCCCACCCACAATTCCTGCCGGCCCGAGACTCGAACTCACAACCCTTCGATTGGGAGTCCGACTCTCTAACCATTAGGCCACGACTAATTTTTCATTCATGTATTTTACAACAATACAAAGAACAATGTGTTATGTTTTACCAGAGTTAGTCCTACACCTACTTTACTTTTATTTGTTTCTCAATAAATAATGTTTTTTTACTAAATGTTTAGATTTTATAGAATTATTGTGCACTCGCTTCTGAATTATCCACTAAGCTAGTTTATGTACTCGTATCAGATCGATATCGGTATCGTCCGGTACTCAGAATTTCCTGTTATTATTGGTTCTTAAAAAATGGTATTGAGTCAGCCCTAATATATATACATACATGTACACACATAAACATATATATAAAAAATTTTAATAGTATACATAAACACACAAGTATAATTAAAATCACAGTCCATGGCTGCTAGTGTCTGTTCTTGAATGAAGCAGCACGATCAGTCGTTTATTACCAGGAGAATCTTCTGAAGATTCTCAGACAGACGGTGAGAATCACAGATGCTGCAGATACTATAAAGAAGATCCTCTGTGAGAGAGTGTGTGTGTGTGTGTGTGTGTGTGTGTGTACATAATGACCGCACTAGACGCCCAGACGGAGGCTGAGGGCCGATTGAATCTGCTGGGATCGATAAGCGCGAGGTAAATAAGGCCTCCCACTGCGGTCAGGCTGTTTAACGAAGCCCTGTGCTCGTCAGGTGTGTTCAGATAAAGACAACACCAGCCAGCCCAACATCTGTTCTCTGACGGAGGAGATATATTACATACCACTGCCAGAGAGCAGAGAGGTGGAGCGACCAGCAGGAGTCTGCTAAACATCCTCTTATCAGCCAGAAGAACATAACAAACACCAAAAGAGTCATGAGAGAACCACACACTCTCTCTCTCTCTCACACACAGACACACACACACACACACACACCTGATCATCTACTCATGCTTATGAATCATCACTATAGATCAATTCAGACTAGAGTAATCTGTTTCAGGCCCATCAGACTGACTCACTATCATGAAGTACATCAGAGAACATACAGATAGAGAGGGTACAGGCAGACAGAATAAGGCCACTGGTAACTACTCGTGCTGGTTTAACATTTACATTTATGCATTTAGCAGACGCTTTTATCCAAAGCGACTTACAGTGCATTCAGGCTAACATTTTTTACCTAACATGTGTTCCCTGGGAATCAAACCCACAACCTTTTGCACTGCTAACACAATGCTCTACCACTGAGCCACAGGAACCTTTATGGTGTTAACATTTCAAAGCTGGAATGATCTTCTCAAACCCACTCGAAACAGCTTCAGGACACCTGAAAGCACTTCAAACTTCTCAGATTACGAATGTAACCATGGTTCCATGAGTAGGGAACAAGACACTGTGTCCTCTAGGGGTCGCTATGGCGTTCCTTACTCAGGGAACCATGGTTACATTCGTAACCTGAGACGTTCCCTTTCAAGGGAACTTCTAACTGTGTCCTCTAGGGGTCGCTATGAGGAACAGTATACCCACATATATGTGTGTGTGTTCACTGCTGTGTGTGTGCACTTTGGATGGGTTAAATGCAGAGCACAATTCTGAGTATGGGTCACCATACTTGGCTGTATGTCACGTCACTTTCACTTTTCACTTTCATTTTCACTGTTGGGGCCTCAATCCAGGGTAGAGCCCAAGGCTTGGAATCAAGAAAGATTCCTTTAAAGCGATATAGCAAAGAGCCTAGCATTTTATACTAAGTCTTGCCTGTCACACAGGGGCCACTGCTTGCTCCTGTATAAGCTTGCTGAAGGAACTGTCTCAACAGATCTCCAGTAGCAACACCCTGTTTATATAGGTATCTGAGGATACATAGGTGGAGTGGCACCCAAGATGAACGGGGCTTTTACCAACTCAAGAAAGGGCACGAAACAACCGTGCGAAGCCCTCACCATATAGGATTTTAGAAAAAAAGCAGAGCACTAGCATGCAAACTTACCACAGTGTGGATTTCAGAAAGTGCGCAAAGACTTCACGTGCGAACAGAATACACTCATTTATACTGGATCTCTGTACTGCGGCTTTTTGCATGCCGTCGTCTCCTCAGGATGAATCGCTTGTGTTGTCGTGTTCCTCATTCATAAGCTGTTTGGGTAAAAGCAGCTGCTACATTAAATAAATGTCAATGTAATAATGAAGCCTATATGAAGATCTAGAGTCTGTTGAAAAACAAACCATCTGCCAACGCTGTACTAGACTCAATTACCCACAATCCTCAGGGGAGATTCATCTAAATCTAGAGACTGGCACTAACACATCTAGACCCCTGTTCCCCGGGAGAGGGGCTTATCATGCAGATTAGGCTCATTAATATACTACACTGATTTATTTCAGTGCATCTCCATCACAAACAGGTGAGAGGATACTATCAGTCATGGTGTGTGTGTGTGTGTGTGTGTGTGTGTGTGTGTGTGTGTGTGTGTGTGTGTGTGTGTGTGTGTGTGTGTGTGTGTGTGTGTGTGTGTGTGTGTGTGTGTGTGTGCAATTATCTCAGTGATGTATTACTGTCCTAAATGTCCTCCACACTTTGGCGTCTCTGTGAACCGGTGCTGGAGTCTCACCGTGAGGACAAACTGAGCCATTTGAATGCGCTGAAATACGTGTGTGTGTGTGTGTGTGTGTGTGTGTGTGTGTGTGTGTGTGTGTGTGTGTGTGTGTGTGTTTGCTCAACTCCAACGATGGCTGAGAGCTGGTTATATTTATAATATTTACATTAAGAGGCACATTCTGGTTTGACTCGTCCTCGTGTAGATGTTTAACACAGCCATCTGCCGGTAATTTACACCAGAGACATTTGCTCATAAACCTGCTCTAATCCAATCAGCACAAGCGACTGCACATCGTTCGTGTCGTTTAACTGATCACTCTTAATGTGCACCCTTAATCTCTCGCCCTCCTGCTCCACGCAAATCTGATTTTACATCTGTAATTACAGAAAGAGGCCTGAGATCTCACGGCTGACAGGCTGCAAGAGGCACTTCATTTCTGAGGAAAACACACATGAAACCACATTAAACAGTCCCGGCATCATTTCAGGGCTCCGAGCGACTGTAACGCATTTCCATAAACTAACAACAGAGTCATTTCTGCTCGACTAGCGTCAGCAAACAGAACTGCAGAGAGAACATGATCGCTCTCCGCCTGCCGCTGCTCAGACAAACAGAAAACCCAGCAACAGCCACTAGTCTAGCACTCTAACAGGCTCGAGGAGTCAGGTGCCTTTATAAAGGGACGCGAACATAAGACACGTTCTCGAGTTCAAAAGACCAAAATAAGCACATTAATGTTAATAAAAGTATCATGAACTAACACTGAACAAACATTATTACAGCATATACTTATCTAACTTAAAGTTGATTTATAAATACAGTGTTGTTTATAATTGATAGCTAATGGAACTATACATTAGTATATGCAGAAATCAACCAAAATGAAGAAGTGCTGTAAAAGCTGTTCATATTTTAGTTCATGGCACCTAAAGCACAAATTGAAGCTTACTAAACCTATAAATATATATATATGTATATATATTTATAAAAATGTAAATTTAAAAGGATGTGACTCAATCACCACTGAAAAAGTCACACCATCTGTAAAGATGGAGCAGTTTTGTGTCTCTTTTGCAGAGTGCTTTAGGTATCAGTTCAGAGCCTATAGCAAATCATCATTAAACATCACTCTGTGATTGGAGAGGAGAAGTCACCAACACATACCACTGGATCAACATCAATCACAAAAATCACAAACACTACTGCAAGAAATGTGAAAATACATTCAATGGAACTCTATAATACTATACAGTATGTAGTCAAACATACATTACATACAGAAATGGAGCACTAGCACACCTTGATACCTCATCTAACCCTGAGGGGGAAACACTAGACTCCTTTGCTGAAGATTCCCCAGGGAAATAAATCTCTAATGCAGAAACTAATACAGAACTCACACAACGACTGCCGCGAAAGTTTAGCTAGTTTATTCCCACTGTGTCATTCGCAGAAAGTCAGAGCCAATAACTCAAGTTTCTGCCCACAAGCTGCTTTACAGTTTCTCAAACACGTCGACACGGAGTGAAGGAAACACATCGCAATATCCTTTTTTTTTCAAAAGGACAAACGTTTCATGCGGTGCTGCATTGGTATGCTGCTCTCAGTTTAGCCGAGAGCCAAGCGGTATCAAACTCTCCACGACTTCCGGCTCGCATCCCAACACAGAAGAGAGAATACTATAAAACAAATGCCAAATGTTTTATTAACCATTTTATAATGGTTTATAAACCACTTTGAGAATTTATACAAATATAAGAGATGAGATTATTTTGAAGTAATGCCCTTCAGAAACTACATAAGCTATTTACATATTTCTCACAAGACAAAAAATAATAACACTTTAATTCTGTTCTTCATAACGTGCGTTACATTCTTGAGCATCAGTGAATGTTTGCAGCTTTTGGTTGTGTTTGAATCTCTCAATCATCCTCGCTTTGAAATCTGTATCTCAACATCACACATTCACTCCTGGGTAGGATTCAAATGTGCAGAAGAGTGCAGGATCTACAGCTATGGTTTCTGAAGAGCAGTGGACAGTTTAAATGCTCTGGAGAGCTCAGTTCGGTTATTACTGTGTCTGTGAACAGATGCAGATATCTATGAAAGAGCTTCATCACGGCAGACAACATGCAAAAAAAAAAAGTACATTTTATGGCCCCTCTAATTTCCCTAAATGATAAATATCCTGCAGATTCTATGAAGTAAACATGCAGTACATATTCAGCTGTATATAAAGTGAGAAAATACATTATAAACATTAATACGCATTTATATTTGTATAACATGTTGTGCTAATTACAGTTTTGATCACTGTGCTATTGATCTTAAACGTGGAAAATATTTAAAATAGTGAAGGTTCCATAACCAGTGCTGCCAACTAATTTTCAGCGCAAGTTGCTAAAGGAAGGTTGATTTGTTGCTAAAAGTTGCTTAATGATGTTGTTGTGATGTCATTCTCAACAATTATGGTTTAAGCAGTGTATTCGTAGTTAATTAGTATACTACACTCTAAGAAATGTCTTTAAAAAATAGGGCACAATCTACTATGTTAATATGAAAGAATTTTCCGTATTGTTTTTTTTTTTTTTTACGTGCAATTTAAATCATGCATTGTGTTTTCGGGTTACAGGGTTACTATGGATAATGTCCTGGAAAATTACTAGTATCTTTTCCATTTTTCTTGCAGTGTATTAACTGATCAACAATTGCAGGTACAAGCTACTAACAAAGTGTATCATAAATGAACAATTATTCAATTATCATTTTTATTATTAGAACGCCCCCCGACTGAGCCTGGTTTCTCCCAAGGTTTTTTCTCCATTCTGTCACTGATGGAGTTTTGGTTCCTTGCCGCTGTCGCCTCTGGTTTGCTTAGTTGGAGACACTTCATTTACAGTGATATCGTTGACTTGATTGCAAATTATTGCACAGATACTATTTAAACTGAACTGAGCTGCATGATGACATCACTGAATTCAGTGATGAACTGCCTTTAACTGTCATTTTGCATTATTGACACTGTTTTCCTAATTAATGTTGTTCAGTTGCTTTGACACAATCTGTTTTGTTTAAAGCGCTATATAAATAAAGATGACTTGACTTGACGACTATTATTATTATTATTATTATTATTATTAATTATTATTATTATTATTATTATTCAATATTCAAGTTTATATGTATAGCACTTTTCACGATACAAATCGCTGAAAAGCAGATTTACAGAAAATTATAAGTTTCTACATTATATTTAGGAGAAGGCTATTAGTGGTGACTATGGCAGAAATGTACAGTAAGAATCATTCAGTTAGTTACAAATTACACATAATCAAACAGACAGTGAACACTATTAACTGTTGTGATTATATGTTATTGACATTGTGATTAAGCCAAATTTGGCAGTATATTTTATATTTTGTACCAGGGTACGCATCATCTTCTGGGGGGTTGTCATCATTATTATTATTTCGGGCTGAAAAAAAATTAATCGCGATTTATCAGATTCAAAATAAAAGTTTGTTTACATACTATACTGTATGTGTATACTGTGTATACTGTGTATTATATTATATTATAATATAATATAATATAATATAATATATATTATTTAAATATATATTTTAAATATATTTATTTTATTATATTATAAAAATATATATATTATTTAAAATATATATATACACTTGTATATAATTACACACATAAAGTATGTAAACAGAAACAAAATAACTCATTTATTTTGAATGTGATTAATCGTTTGCAGCCCTGTTATTAAATAATTGCAAATGCCTATCTTTGGTTTCCTCTTTTTGTGTAATTTGGATGGAAAATGTCTGCCTTTTTATTGTCTGAGTCACTTATCAAAAGTTGCTAAAAGTAGCCAAATAAATTTTAAAAATTGCTAAATTTGTTGCTAGGTGCATTTGTTGCTAAAGTTACTAAATTTGGCAACAAAGTTGCTAAGTTGGCAACACTGGCCATAACTCAGAAATGTAGCCAACAGAAAGACAGTGTGAAAAATTGAAAATAAAGAACTGGCTGAGATAATAGGCAAAGCACTGATGAGGTGAGATGAAGAGGAGAGATAGAGAGAAAGAAGACAAGAGAAGAGAGTAAAAGCAGTGGGTTTGGAGGAGAGAGTAATGGATGAGTGTAGACGAGTGTAAAATGGATCTCGCCCGAGAAACTGAATTGCTTTCTGGAACTGAAGACAGCGAGCGATTGGGAGAGAATTGAATGAAACTTGCTTTAGAGGAGAACAAAATATAAGAAGCAGTGATTCATCTCTCTTAGAACAGCCTGTACTGTCTAAAAGGCCTAACACAAAATGTCCAGAAGCGTCCATTCAGAACAGCAACAGAGCGACAGAGAAAGTCCAATCAAACCAGAACTGCAGTCAGTAAGAGTCAAGGGTTCTGTAGCACGAGCATTACAACGGATTGAATGCCATAACCAGAAGAATGAAGCACAGGGCTAAACTAACGACACCTCATCTGAAACATTTCCCCTGGATGCATCCAAACCTAGGCAAACACAAAGAAGCAGAAGAAGCGTCTTACCTTCTTTGCAGTATTTCCCTCGGAAGCGCGTGTGGGAGCAGTCGCAGTGGACCTCGCCGAACTGGACGGTGCAGTATCCTCCGTTGAGACAGGGGTTCTGCTTGACGCACAGATACTCCAGATCGTTATGAATGCCATTGCTGTTGAGAAGAGTGGGAGGCATCTCGCCCACCTTCAGATTGGAGATCAAGCCCATAAACAGAGGCTCATATTTGACCGTGCTGGACGTGAGGGCAGACAGACGCACGTCCGGTGGGATCCCCCCCACAAACAGGTCGCTGACGACCGCCATCTCCTTGCGCTTGGAACGCACCTCTGCCACTTTGGTCTCCCCATCCACCATCAGCATGGTCTCGCGGTAGTTTCGGGTGAGCAGCACCATGTGCCAGCGGTCGTCGCTGACGCGGGTCTCCATCTGGAGGGCAGCCGGCTCGGCACAGTGGATGGCGAATCGTAGCTGTAGGTGTCCGCCGCCGATGAGCAGCTCCAGGAAGTCACAATTCCCACCGTCGTCCAGGTACAGAACCAGCGCCTTGCTCACGTTGGTCTTCAGGCTAAAGCTGAGCTCCCCGATGGAGCCGGCTTCCCAGCGTGCGTAGCGAGCCCACTGCCCCGGGGCCCCGCCGAACTCCAGGGCCCCCGCCGAAAGAAAGAGTCCGGCCAACAGCAAGGGCCACAGGGGCCAGAGAGAGGACCAGCACCCGGATTGCATTTCACCCACCACAATGATACGAGCTCAGAAACCTGCTCTCAGCAGAGCTGAGATAACACTCAGAGTTTCTCTTTGACTTCAGTTGCAAACAAGGCCAAGACGGGCCAATCGTTCACTCGTTTTCTCTCTCTTTCCTGGCCTGTCTCTATCCAGACTCTATCCGTAGTCTCTCCATTGGTCAGTGCATCGGGCACAGGCAGGGGGTGATGAGGGACAGATGGGAATTCCTGCTTTTTAGCCCTAGCTTGGTTGCCAATTTAAGTTTTCTCTGAGAGGCTTCCAGTTGAGGTTTCAAAGCACTGTGATTCTTGGGTTTCCTTCAGGCTGATGTTAAGAGGCGTGATGCAGCTATCTTGAGTCCTGTGGACCACAGGTGATGCTCATGGCTGAGTCTTTACCTGCGGGTCATTTGTCCATGTTCATCCAAATAGCCTTATCCTACATGAGGAACGTTCTACTGGCCTCCAGATTCCGGCATTCTCCAGACCTGCAAGACAAAAGGGAACATTTGATTAGCTACAGCAGTATGCTGAATACAAACAGACAGCATTATGGTTTCAAAATGGATATTCATTGACAAACATTGCGCATATTGAGATTTGAGGTTTGTCAAATTAAGGTCGTCCAAATAACTGCCTGTGGTGTTTCAGATCTGTTCAGTGTGAAAATGACCTGCTAAATGCTAAATCATACATTCAGCTTCAGAAGGTTTGAAACGCTGCCGTTTGCCTGTGTGAACCAGCCTTCAGAGACCAGCAAACACAATGCTCTGACTTAAAACTGAAAATACCAAAGTCATGTTTCAAAGAAACAAAACACAAGAGAACACACAAATGCTCAGCCAGACCTTCACAGTGACACAAATTCATTCTCGGTTCCACACACTGTATCGTCTCTCATTACACTGATGTATCTTAATGAAGATCTGTGCTGAACACTGATGTTTATATTACAGCGCTGCTCTAATCTGATCTGAAACTAAATGGAGTCGCTGTCTGGAAAGGCTGATTGCTGCTCTTGACCCGTTGGCCTTCACTAAGACCTGCCCATTATTTCTGAAGAGAGAATTTAACTGCCCGCATGAAACACTCACAATTAAACACACGTCTTCCTCCACCAATCTCTCGACTTAGCAGATCAGCCCTTCTTTAGAGGGGAACTATTCTTTAAACTTCATCTGCTTGTCATCCTCCTCATTTGCAAGTCGCTGAGAATAACAACATCTGCAAAATGAATAACTGTAAAAGGTACATGTTTAACTTTACTGAATTAGACCACTCCCATCCCTTTAACCACACTCCCTCAGCAGAAAACCCCACCATCTAAGGACATTCCAGCCAATCGGATGTGCACAAATTGATTGACAGGCACAGTACGCTGACGATCTTCTTCAATCAGAAGTGTGTGTGCATGAGATTATTCTGAAAGATTGTGTCCTCACATATCAGAGATCACACACACAAACAACGTTAAGACTAAAAATTAATCAAAAATACCCCAAAAAGTATTAAAATAAAAAATTAACAAAAAAAACAAAAAACGAACAATACCACACTGAATAAATCTCGCAGGAGAACTCGGAGCCATGTTTAATGCCGAGCCATTTATTAAAGGGTCAGTACCACTTGATGATAATGAGCATCTTCATGCGTATGCATATATAATGTCCACTTCAGAAAGAGCAAAGCACTTATTCAACATTCACGTGCCCCGTGGGTAACACCACTGAGAGTGTGTGTGTGTGTGTGTGTGTGTGTGATGTGCTTGTTGAATGCGGTGTCGGCAGCACTAGGACGAGTGTTAATGTTTGCTTTTGCACTTGGGTAATTTTGTGTGTGCATGTGAAACTTAAACACAATCTATTGGGTCATTTTCTGCTTGGCTGCTCTGGTTCTTTCAGTGTTTTTCTGTGACCAGCTGGGCTTTCTGAACTCTGCCATCAGGTGCATGTGTGCACTTCTTCTTCCACAGGAAACACTGCTAGACAGAGGTCATAGAGTTGTGCTGACCTCTGACCTGTAGGGCTGGGCAAAAAAATCGAATGCGATTTTCATGCGCATCTCGTCAGTAAAG
Organism: Cyprinus carpio; assembly: GCF_018340385.1. Lineage (NCBI taxonomy): Eukaryota > Metazoa > Chordata > Actinopteri > Cypriniformes > Cyprinidae > Cyprinus > Cyprinus carpio. The sequence goes on along the minus strand of NC_056603.1, from coordinate 1,488,964 downwards.
CCTTCAGATCAGAGTATGTGAGCAGAGTGGAGCGGCAACAATTTCCCCTCTGCGCTCTGAGCATTTAATAATCACTCCGCTCCCAGTAAATGCAGAGCGGCATTTACTACACAGAGCCGTAGTTCACTGACAAGCTACACAAAATCACATTCAAAATCGGTAATGAATGATAGTAGGCTATTGTCACAAATTTCTTGTTTGCCAAAATTAATATAAGCTATTCTATGTCTTAAGACAAGTTAAGTTAGAACAAGTTCAGTGAAACATCTTTATTGTATTTCTACAGGCAGAGGAGAATAGCCAAACCAAAAATAAACAAAGAAAACACAATGTAACATTCATAAAACTGTACTCAATGGAATGCGCACATGTGACTGGGGCTAGTGCCAACTAGTGTTCGCTGATTTTCTTTAACTCAGCTGCATGTGGATCGCGAGCTGTGTGTGTGGATTGGGCAAGGCTAAAAGGGTGGAACGAAAGTCTCAAAATTCAAATGAATCAAATAGAATCGACTCAGAAGAGACGTGAATGAATGCACGCGCATGGCCTGATCCACAAATGCACATTTTAATCGCTACATGCACAAATTATGATAATTTAATACAAACTATAACATTTGTATTCACAAATATATCTCTATTTGAACAACATGCTGCACATTAATGTAATTCTTAACTCAGCAGACACCAGTTGAAACAAACCATGTACAAGTTAATGAATTGCACTGTTTCAAATTCATCAAAACCTGAACACGTTAATGAATTGCACTTGGCCTTGTTCGTTGGTAGATGTGTGTGTGTGATGTGAAATACTGTATACTGCGAAAATTAAGTCTCAAAATCCAACTGAACCGAACAAGATCGACTTGAACTAGACGTCAATTAATGCACGTGTGTTACTTGATAAAATTTGTGCAGTACATGGATAATTTTGTGTGCATCTATTAATCATTTTGAGTCTAATTTCATCCCATAAAATTGTTGCCGCTCCACTCCGCTCACATTCTCTGATCTGAACGCACGTGCTGGAGATTAACTACTAATCACAGGAGCGGCTTTACTGACGAGATGCGCATGAAATTCGCATTCCATTTTTTGCCCAGCCCTACTGACTTGTAACCCCGTTGTTAGGTACACCTTGCTAGTACCGGGTTGGACCCCCTTTTGCCTTCAGTACTGCCTTAATTATTTGTGGCACAGATTCAACAAGGTGTTGGAAACAGTCCTCAGAGATTTTGGTCTATATTGACATGATAGCATCACACAGTTGCAGCAGATTTGTCGGCTGCGCATCCATGATGTGAATCTCCCCTTCCACCACATCCTGAAGCTGCTCTATTGGATTGAGATCTGGTGACTCTACCATCTGAATGTCGCAGCAGAAATCGAGATTCATCAGACCAGGCAACATTTTTCCAATCATCTATTGTCCAATTTAGGTGAGCCTGTGCGAATTGTATCCTCCTCATTCTTAGCAGACAGGAGCGGCACCCGGTTGAGTTACTGTTGTCTTTCTATCATCTCTAACCAGTCTGCCCATTCTCCCTTTGACCTCAACAAAACATTTTCGTCCACACAACTGCCACTCACTGGATAGTTTCTCTTTTTCGGACCATTCTCTGTAAACACTTGAAATGTTTGTTTATGAAAATTCCAGTAGATCAGCAGTTTTTGGCACCAACAACCATTCCACGTTCAGTCACTTAAATCCCCTTTCTTCCCCATTCTGATGCTCGGTTTGAACTTCAGCAAGTCATCTTCACCACACCTATATGCCTAAATGCATTGAGTTGCTGCCATGTGATTGTTTGTGTTTCCAAGCAATTCTATAGGTGTACGTAATAAAGTGGTCGGTGTGTGTGTGTGTGTGTGTGTATTTCTCTGTATACAGCCACCTTCCTCAAATCTTGCCCTGGAGGTCCAATGCGCAGCAGAGTTTAGCTCCAACCCTGATCAAAGTCACCTGCCTGTGATTTTCTAATGATCCCAAAGACATTGATTGGCATTGATTAGCATGCTCAGGTGTGTTTGATTAGGGTTAGAGCTAAACTCTGCAGGAAAGTGGATCTCGAGGTCCAGATTTGGGGATCCCTGGTATATAGCATGACTGTGTCATGTTTGTCTGTGATTCTCAGCTGTGTGTCCGTCACTAATACCCTCTTAAGTCATTCCTCTGTCAAACAGCTGTAATATCATCATGTCACTTCATTAGCTTCATTTAAATATCAGCTCATTAAAAATAAAACCTCCTAGAACAGGCATCTGGTGCGATGTTCACGCAGTTTAAACTGACAATCATTTACACCGACTAAACTCCCCAGAGATCTCAGTGTTACATGTGCTGCATGTGTTAGAGCTGAACTATCTGTCTGACTTCACGTCACTTCCAGCCCGTTTGCTTCAGTGTGTCTGTATAGTTCTGGTCACAGTACAAAGAACTGAGCCACACACCTCCAGAGAGCAGCCAAAAATCCCTAAAAGAGGTTGAAGGAGATGAAGAACAAGCCCCAGCTGAAGGAGCTCTCTTCCTCCTCGGGCCGAAACAGAAAATAATCCGATCCAGACTAACACAATGACATTTGATGCAGTTTATGAGCTTCATCACATTCTGATTTTGGGGATTTCAGGTAAACGATTCTTTACATCATGAGGAAATAAACTGAATTGCTGCCATCAACTTAAACAGAGACAGAACTCTTCCAAAACTCTTCTGAACAAGAATAAGATTCAAAGGGCACCACTGAAATCTACTGTTCTTACTTTAAAATGCACTGTTTTCTCCAGTGTGCCATGAAGCAGTTTCAATGTGAGTCTGTGAAAGACAACAAACACACAGACCGTCAGTGAAGGGCAATTCAACCCAAACCGTCTGCAGTAAATTACTCTGTATTACCAGCTTAACTAAAGTGTCAAAAAGCAATTTGCCTCCCACACACCAAGAGCCTCAAATCTGCACCTTATTAGAGCGGCCGGACTCTGGTCTGGACCGGCTCTATTTCAGCCACTGGTTCTCAAAACGACTGATCCGATGAGATGCTGAGGGAAAAAGGATGAGACCGGAAATAATAATAATAATAATAATACTAATAATAATGATTATAAGATTATGGATGACCTTGAAAGTGAACAAGAGAATCTTAAAGTCAATGCGAAACTTAACCGGAAGCCAGTGAAGCTGCTGTTAAACAGGGGTGATGTGGTGAAGGGGGTGGGGAGGGGATTCTGGCGATAATACGGCCTGCTGAGTTTTGAAGCAATTGAAGCTTATAGAGGGATTTGTGAGGAAGACCAAAGAGTTACAATAATCTATGCGGGGATGACAAGACTGGACACAAGAATAGCAGTAGTATGAGGGACTGCCAAATGGGAGCAAATATAAATGGGAGTGGGAGAATATGACCAATATGATCATGATTGTAATGAGCTTCAGCAAACAAGCTGTCAATCGATTTATCAAATTAATTAATCGTATTACAATTAAATCACATATAGAGAGAGAAGCCCTCAAATGAAGGTCATTTTAAGACATTACCGTGGCAGATGAGCAAATCATTGAAAAAATAATAAAGGTGTTACATTGTCAATATACAGTTAGTTTCCCATTACTGATCATCAGTCAGTCGGCAGTGATCAGATCAATATGTCAGAGGTTAGGGCCATTCACAGATGAAGTTCTCAGCCGTTCCATCTGTTTTTACATTAATAGCACGTGTTATTGTTAAACGGTCTACTGTAAGAGATTCTCAAGTCAAACTGATTTGTTCAGCACTTTTCATGTATTGCTTCAAATCAGCTTTACATCAACAATCAAGATGTTAAAGGGGTCATATCATGCGATTTAAATTTTTCCTTTCTCTTTGGAGTGTTACAAGCTTTTGGTGCATGAAGATATGTAAAGTTGCAAAGACTTAAGTCTCAAATCCAAAGAGATATTCTTTATCAAAGTTAAGACTCGTCCACGCCCCCCTGAAACGGCTCATTGAAACACGCCCCCACATCGCTACGTCACTATGTGGAAATATTTGTATAATGCCGCCCAAATGTTTACACAAAGAAAGAAGGCGTGGTTTCAGTAACACAGTTAGTGTTGAAGCAGCATGTCAGGGATACCTAAATTAAACTAAACTAAAAAAAAATAACATTACTTACAACTCTGAAAGTAGAAGCATTAAGAAAACCATAATAATAATAACAAAACAACAGCAACGCAGTTTATGGACGAGCGTTTCGTGAACCTAGGAGAGGAGGAGATTCAGACTTTGCCACAACAATCTGGCGCTTCTGAATCAGCTACCGTAAGTATGTTTTGTTATTAAAGTATTTGCTGTTGACTGTTCAAATGCGGAGTTTTGTGTGTCATATGTGTGTGTGTGTGAGAGAGAGAGACACACAGTGGAGTCCGTGGCTTGTGTACTGCAAACACATACGAGCTTCATCTCTGTGTCTGTCACGTGACTCTGTTCCTCTTTCAGCTTGAACTGATCGTAAAACTAAAGACATTATTAACTGTCTTTACATTTATTTTGAAAGATGAAGCTCACGATTATGGAAAGGGGTGTTACATTTCTGACGAGTGCTTGCGGTGTTCGGCCAATCACAATGCACTGGGTCAGCTGGCCAATCAGAGCAGACTGGGCTTGTCAGAAGGAGGGACTTTGTAGAAAAGGACGCTTTTGAGAGAGGCGGGCATAGAGGACCTACAATAATGTACAGTATTTGAAATATAATGTGTTTTTTGAACATTAAAGCATGTCAGCATATTCTGTTTACCAAATCTTTAAAAATCTTTAAAAGATCTTTAAAAAAGCATCATATGACCCCTTTAATGTTTATAATATCCTAGTACCTTCATGTCACATAGTCACATTTAGCCGGGTGATAATATAGTTTACATTTTGTGACAATAGAAGCAATCGGGCAGTTGAGATTTGCAATGTAGTATATACTGCTTTATACTGTATATTGTGTGTAATGTCGATAAACTTGGACACACTTAAATATTCAACTTCATATCTACACAGAAAAAAAATGTGGTTCTTCTGCAGTTTTCTGGGGTGTTTGAGGTGCTATAAGCAGCACAGGAAACTGCAGCAAAGCACGAGTTAAACAGGAAGTGCAGGAGAGTCCAGCGGAAGACCACAATAAACTGCAGTAAAGGAGCAAATCTGCAGGAGAGTTTTAGACTGAAAATTATCCTTTATTAAAGGTTTCCAGAAGTTTTCTGAAGGTAAATTAAGACTTTAAGTCTTTTTTTACAAGCAATTAAAGAAATTAAGGATTAAATTATAGGGAACACAATACATAATTAGTTCTCTAAATGTGAATGTCTAAGGAGAGCAGCGTGAGTGCATTAGCAACATCCCAGAGTTTGAAAATACAACTTCCAATCAATCCCCATTACTTTTTGATTAATTTTACAAATAGCTTAACTAAAATATGCAAATAACCTTCACTGTATATGCTGATCACACTGCACAACACTAATGTTTCTTCCTCTGAATTTTAGTAGTAGTCTTGGTTTTTGAGAAATATACATAAAGTGAATTTATGATTAAAAAGGTCAAATATCTGTCAATGGGCTCAGAAATCAAAAACAAGTTTTCATTCCCCATTGACAGATATCTGGTCTCGAGTTTCAGCTTGAGCATGAACTCAATTAATTTGTTCAGTTTACAGAAAACAAGACTTTGCAGCCTCATTTTGCATCTCAAGTAAATGTATCCTGATTTAAGTATGTTTAGATGTTTGTACTTGAAAACAAGACAAAAACATTAAGGAAGGATGCAGTGCATGCATCATTCAATGCCATGACTTCATGAATTTAAGACTTTCTGCTCTGATTTAAGATCTTTTTAAGATTCACAGAAGCCCTGTTTATTGTACCAGAGTAAATAAATACTTTATAATTAGTACATTAACTTGCGCTACATTAACTTGGTCAACATTGACAGAAAATCAACAGGCCTTCTGTAGATTCTGACAAACGATAATGAACTGATGCCCAAAATGCAACAGGACAAAAACACACAAACTGTGACATGACGCACACCGATGCTGAGTTTGAGTCATTTCCCATATTAATCATCCTCTAGCTGTGTGCCTCTTTAAACAATGAGGGAATAAAATATTTGCATCGAATATATTGACTCATCTAATGCACGTTCATATTCGGTCAGTGACTCGGGTTCAGCATGTGTTCCTGCTGCGCTAATGCTGCTATAAACCCTGAGCTCCAGCGCAACGCATCACTTCCTGTCAGAGGAATGGAGGAGCGCATGAAGGTCAGAGACGTGGCACTGCAGCGCCTCCACACAACACTGTGCTGATAAGACGCTCCCCGGTGTATCTCTCATCACAGCACTGATAAGACGCTCTAGGGCACTACTCAGGGGACGAGGGGGCCTGACCTTCAGTGCTGACACGCGCTGCTATCTGCGCTCAAACTCCAGCGCGTCTGGGTGGGATAGCTGTGATTTCCTCAGCCTGCACTGATCTGAGGCCAGCCGTGGGATCTGCTTTATAAACGCTGATCTCAGGTCAGAAACCATGCTATTCAATCATGTGTAGCTCCGCAGGGCTTCAGCACCGCTCCTATCCTCACAGCAGATAAAAACACCTTCAACATGTCTCCTACACACAGGTGGAAACATCTAAAACCATACAAACAGTGTTTTTCACCCTTACGCCTGTAGGTTAAACCTCAAGCTGATGATGTGCACGTTTAGATGCGCATTTAATACGTTTGCTAATTAATGTATTTTGTGTGTTTTGTGCTAACTGCGATCTGTTGTCCAGCAGCAGAGGAACACGACACCTTCGGACAGACACGCACCTTTCAGCTAAATGTTTAACCTCCTGTGTCTGTTCATCTGCTGCTCTAAATCATTTACTCTATGAGAACATGACACCAAGTTAACTTATTTTAATCAATTTCATACTGACAAGGGTATCTCTAGCCACAAGCCCCAATGAAATATTCCTGATAAATCAATGGGACTGACGTTTACCGACCTGAGGATCACAAGTGTTTCTATCACCTCTTTAGAATCAGAATTAGCAATGCCAAATCCATGAATGAATCACTCTCCTGATCTAATTGGGTCTAAAGCTGTTTGTGATTCAGTTTGATTCCTTCGGACAGTTAATTTACGCACTGGCTCCTGTGCAGCGGTTTATCATGCATACTATACAACAGGATATTTTATAAGACAGAAAACAAAAAGAGCACTGGATTAGCTGGATATTTACCTATTCCAGAGTAGGAAACTGTCCATGATGAAGCAGCTCTTTACTGAGCATGCAGCTTGTGAACGACTGGTGAAGACGACTGATTTATTTCTTAAACATCAGAATATGAGCACTTTTTTGATGGGGAGCCTGAAACGCCTCTGCTCACTGTTAAAGTTTCTTTAGATTTTTATATTTATGAGAGTGACTGAAGACACGATTTTAAAATTGGGAGTATTGTTCATTTGACATTTACAAATGCAATATTTGCAATCTAAATGTAACTGCTTGACTACACAGAGAAGATGTGGATCCTGATTCTATTCGTTTATAGAGAAACGCTGCTGTTTCTCTCCACAGCCCTGCAAATTAACTCTAAAATCAATATCAATAACACGGGTAATATTTAACAAGCGTTTCATGAATTCATCATGCATCATGTTCTCAGACCTCATCAGTCTTCATCAATACAGATGTTTGTGACAGACAGTCAGGTCTGCTTCTGCTGCATATGAAAGCTTGAACACTTTCACACCTATGCATCTCTGATACTCACATCGGCCCTCAGAGCCGCGGCGAGGCTCATCCTCTCACCAGGCCGCTTCTCCAGCGCTATAATCAGTTCTGCCATATGGCGCTCGGAGTTAGTGCGCTGGGCGAAAGTTTAATGCGCTTGAGTGAATGTGGCTAATCATGGCTGTAAATCTGGGCTAGCGTCTCATGCTAAACAGATGAAGCACCGCCTGCACCTTTCCACTTTATTTTCAAATATTTTTCCTCTCTTCTCGCTCACATTCTGTCTCTCAATTCAAATATGTTTATCCAATCAGCACTGATTACTTCTGCTGTTAATAAACCTATTTGAGGTGGTTTTGATTAGCCAATTAAACGCAGCATGTCTCCTCCTAATGGGGCCGCTTTCCTGTTTCATTTCCACGCTAAACAACGCCTCTGCTGTGCTTTCTGCCGTGATGCTAGAGCCACAGAGCTAGTGTGTACATCCCGTTGAACAAGATCCTCAGG